>NC_081278.1:1237595-1355095 GCF_030490865.1 Poecile atricapillus
TAATTTGACCCCAAAACCTTTCAAAATTGGACCCAAAAGTCAAAATTTGACCCCAAAACCCCAAATTTGACCCTGAAACTCCCAAAATTGGAGCCTGAAACCCCAAATTTGACCTCAAAAGTCCAAATTTGACCCTAAAACCACCCAAAATTGAACCCAAAAGTCCAAATTTGACCCCAAAACGCCAAATTTGACCCCAAAACGCCAAATTTGACCCTGAAACTCCCAAAATTTGAGTTTAAGACCCCAAATTTGACCCCAAGACCCCAAAAATTGAACCCCAAAGTCCAAATTTGACCCCAAAAACCCCAAATTCGACCCCAAAACTCCAAAATTGGAGCCTGAAACCCCAAATTTGACCTCAAAACCCCAAGTTTGAACCCAGAACCCCCAAAATTTAACCCAAAAGTCCAAATTTGAACCCCAAAAAATCAAAATTTGACCCCAAAACCCCAAAATTGGACCCTGAAAGTCCAAACTTGACCCCAAAACCCCAAAAATTGAACCCAAAAGTCCAAATTTGACCCCAAAACCCCAAATTTGACCCTGAAACTCCCAAAATTGGAGCTCAAGACCCCAAATTTGAACCCAGAACCCCCAAAATTGAACCCAAAAGTCCAAATTTGACCCCAAAACCCCAAATTCGACCCCAAAACTCCAAAATTGGAGCCTGAAACCCCAAATTTGACCCCAAAACCCCCCAAAATTGAACCCAAAAGTCAAAATTTGACCCCAAAACACCAAATTTGACCCTGAAACTCCCAAAATTTGAGTTCAAAACCCCAAATTTGACCCCAAAAACCCAAAATTGAATCCAAAAGTCCAAATTTGACCCCAAAACCTCCCAAAATTGAACCCAAAAGTCCAAATTTGACCCCAAACCCCAAATTTGACCCTGAAACTCCCAAAATTTGAGCTCAAGACCCCAAACTTGACCCCAAAACCTTCCAAAATTGAACCCAAAAGTCAAAATTTGACCCCAAAACCCCAAATTCGACCCCAAAACTCCAAAATTAGAGCCTGAAACCCCAAATTTGTCCTCAAAAGTCCAAATTTGACCCCAAAACCCCCCAAAATTGGGCCCAAAAGTCTGAATTTGACCCTGAAACTCCCAAAATTTGAGCTCAAGACCCCAAATTTGACCCCAAAACCTTTCAAAATTGAACCCAAAACCCCAAATTTGATCCTGAAACTCCCAAAATTGGAGCCTGAAACCCCAAATTTGACCCCAAAATCCAGATTTGATGCCACAACCCTCAAAATTTGACCCCAAAACCTCCCAAAATTGAACCCAAAAGTTCAAAATTGACCCCAAAATCCCCCAATTTTGACCTTTAAAGTCCAAATTCGACCCCAAAACCCCCCAAAATTGAACCCAAAAGTCCAAATGTAACCCTAAAACCTGAAAATTTGACCCCAAAAACCCCAAATTTGACCCTGAAAATCCCAAAATTTGAGTTCGACCCCAAACTTGACCCCAAAACCCCAAAAATTGAACCCAAAAGTCCAAATTTGACCCCAAAACCCAAAATTTGATCCTGAATCTCCAAATTTAACCCCAAACATTCCCAAAATTGGACCCCAAAAGTCCAAATTTTACCCCAAAACCCCAAAATTTGATCCTGAAACCCCAAATGTGACCCCAAAACCTGAAAAATGCAGTTGAAAACTCCAAATTTGTCCCCAAAACCCCAAAATTTCACCCGAAAAATCAAAATTTGACACCAAACCCCGCCCAAATTCAACCCCAAAACCCCAAAATTAGACCCCAAAACCCCAAAATCCCAGAATTTGGCTCCTAAACCACCAAAATTTGACCCAAAAAATCAAACTTTGGACCCCAAATCCCCCAAATTTGACCCCAAAACCCCAAAATTCAACCCCAGAACACCAAAATTGGACCCAAATCCCCAAAATTTGACCCCGAAACCCCCAAAATTTGACCCCAAAAAATCAAAATTTTACTCGAAAATCCCAAAACTTGATCCCAAAACCACCAAAATTTGACTCCAAAATTTGACCCCAAATCCCCAAATTTTGACCCCAAAATCCCCAAATTTGACCCCAAATAATCAGAACTTGGACCCCAAATACCCCAAATTTGACCCCAAAAAAATCCGATTTTGGACCCAAAATCCCGCAAAATTTGACCCCAAAATTTCCCCCCAAAATTTGACCCCAAAAAGCCAAATTTGACCCCAAAACCCCAAAATGGGACCCAAAAAATCACAATTTGACCCCAAAACCCCCAAATTTGACCCCAAAATTCAACCCCAAAACCCCAAAATTTGACCCAAAAAATCAGAATTTGACCCCAAAACCCCAAAATTGGACCCCAAATCCCCAAAATTCCTCCCAAAAAATCAAAATTTGACCCCAAAATTTGACCCCAAAATCCCGAAATTCAACCCCAAAACCCCAAATTTGACCCAAATCCCCAAAATTTGATGCCAAAATTTAACCCCAAAATTGGACCCAAATCCCCCAGAATTTGAGCTCGAAACCCCAAATTTGACCCCAAAAAATGCGAATTTCGACCCCAAATCCCCCAAATTCAACCCCAAATCCCCAAATTTTGACACCAAAATCTCAAATTTTGACCCCAAAAATTTGACCCCAAAATCCCAAAATTTGACCCCAAAATCCCAAAATTTGACCCCAAAATTCAGCCCCAAAACGCCAAAATTTGACCCAAAAATCGCAAAATTTGACCCCCAAAAAAATCAGAATTTGGATCCCAAATCACCCAAATTTGACCCCAAAAATCAAACTTTGACCCAAATCCCCCAAATTTGACCCAAAAAATCAAAATTTGGACCCAAAATCCCAAAATTTGAGCCAAAAAATCCGAATTTCGACCCCAAATCCCCCAAAATTTGACCCCAAATCCCCAAATTTTGACACCAAAACCCCAAAATTTGACCCCAAAATCGGACCCAAAAAATCAGAATTTGACCCCAAAACCCCCAAAATTGGACCCCAAAATCCCAAAATTTCACCCCAAACCCCCAAAATTCGACCCTAAAATTTGACCCCAAAATCCCAAAATTTGACCCCAAAACCCCAAAATTGGACCCCAAAAATCAGAATTTTGACCCAAAACCCCAAAATTCGACCCCAAAATCCCAAAATTTGACCCCAAAATTCAACCCCAAAATTCAACCCCAAAAAATCAAAATTCGACCCCAAAACCCCCAAATTTGGACCCCAAAAATCAGAATTTCGACCCAAAAACCCCAAAATTGGACCCCAAAATTGAGGGGGGGACCCCAAAACCCCCAAAATTCAACCCCAAAAATCAAATTTTGACCTAAAACCCCCAAAATTTGACCCCAAAACCCCCAAAATTGGACCCCAAAAATCAGAATTTTGACCCAAAACCCCCAAATTTCGACCCCAAAAATCAGAATTTTGACCCAAAACCCCCAAATTTCACCCCAGAATTGATTGGGGGGGTCCCCAAATTTTGGTTGTTTTTGGTTTGGGGGTGGGGGAGGGGCAGCGAGGCCCCCCCGGGGGGGTGGGGGAGGGGCAGGGTGGGGGTGGGGGAGGGGCGGGGGGAGGGGGGGGGTGGGGGAGGGGAATTTTTTTAAATTGGCCGCGGCCGAAAAAAGCGAAAATCGCAGCGAAATTTTCCTACTTTAATAAAAATCCCGCGGGAATTTCCAACCGAGCCGGGAGAGGGGCGGGAAAAGCGGGAATTCTGGCGGGAAAATCGGGAATTCTGGCGGGAAAATCGGGAATTCTGGCGGGAAAATCGGGAATGGGCGGGAAAAGCGGGAATGGGCGGGAAAATTCGGGAATGGGCGGGAAAATTCGGGAATGGGCGGGAAAATCGGGAATGGGCGGGAAAATTGGGAATGGGCGGGAAAATCGGGAATTCTGGCGGGAAAATCGGGAATGGGCGGGAAAATCGGGAATGGGCGGGAAAATCGGGAATGGGCGGGAAATTCGGGAATTCTGGCGGGAAAATCGGGAATGGGCGGGAAAATTCGGGAATGGGCGGGAAAATCGGGAATTCTGGCGGGAAATCGGGAATGGGCGGGAAAATTCGGGAATTCTGGCGGGAAAATCGGGGATGGGCGGGAAAATCGGGAATGGGCGGGAAAATCGGGAATTCTGGCGGGAAAATCGGGAATGGGCGGGAAATTCGGGAATTCTGGCGGGAAAATCGGGAATTCTGGCGGGAAAATCGGGAATGGGCGGGAAAATCGGGAATGAGCCGGAAAATTCGGGAATTTTGGGGGGAAATTCGGGAATGAGTGGGAAAATTGGGAATGAGCCGGAAAATTCGGGAATTTTGGGGGGAAATTTGGGAATTTTGGGGGAAAAATTGGGGATTCTGGGGGAAAATCGGGAATGGGCGGGAAAATCGGGAATGACGGGGGAAAAATTGGGGATTTTGGGGAAAAATTGGGGATTTTGGGGGAAAATTTGGGATTTCTGGGGAAAAATTGGGGATTTTTGGGAAAAATTTGGGATTTTGGGGGAAAATTCAGGGGAAATTTGGGAATTTTGAGGGAAATTTGGGGGAAATTTGGGAATTTTTGGGGGGAAATTTGGGAATTTTGGGGGATTTTGGGGGGATTTGGGGGAAAATTTGGGAATTCTGGGGGGAAATTTCAGGGGAAATTTGGGAATTTTGGGGGAAAATTTGGGAAGTATGGGGGTAAAAATTGAGGGAAATTCGGGAATTCCAGGGAAATTTCAGGAATTCCAGGGGAAAATTTGGGAATTTTGGGGGGGAAATTTGGGGATTTTGGGGGGAAATTCGGAAATTCCAGGGGAAAATTCGGGAATTCCGGGGGATTTTTGGGGGATTTGGGTGGTTTAGGACGGGTTTAGGGTGATTTAAGCCTGGTTTAAGATGGGTTTAAGGGGTTTTGGGGTGATTTAGGACGGGTTTGGGTGGTTTTAGGGGGGTTTAAGCCTGGTTTAGGATGGGTTTGAGGGGTTTGGGGTGATTTAGGATGGGCTTGGCATGGTTTTAGCGGGGTTTAGGGTGATTTAGGATGGGTTTAGTGTGGTTTGGGGGTGATTTAGGATGGGTTTAAGGGGTTTCAGGGTGATTTAGGATGGGTTCGGGTGTTTTTGGGGTGATTTAGGACAGGTTTGAGGGGTTTTGGGTGGTTTAGGATGGGTTTGGGGTGGTTTTAGTGGGGTTTGGGGTGGTTTTTTGGGGCTTTAGGGTGATTTAGGACAGGTTTGGGTGGTTTTAGGGAGGTTTAAGACAGGTTTAGGATGGGTTTGAGGGGTTTGGAGTGGTTTTGGGTGATTTAGGATGGGTTTAGGGTGGTTAAGAACAGGTTTGGGATTTTTTTTGTGGCTTGGGGAGGGTTTGGGTGGTTTAGGATGGGTTTGGGGTGGTTTTAGGGTGATTTAAGACAGGTTTGAGGGATTTGTGGGTGATTTAGGATGGGTTTGGGGTGGTTTAGGACAGGTTTAGGATGGGTTTGAGGGGTTTCAGGGTGATTTAGGACAGGCTTGGGGTGTTTTTGGGGTGATTTAGGACAGGTTTAGTGTGGTTTGGGGTGATTTAGGATGGGTTCAGGTGTTTTTGGGATGATTTAGGACAGGTTTGAGGGGTTTGGGGGTGATTTAGGATGGGTTTGGGGTGATTTGGGGGGTTTGGGGTGGTTTTAGGGTGGTTTAGGAAGAATTTGAGGGGTTTTGGGGTGATTTAGGATGGGTTTAAGGGGTTTTGGGGTGATTTAGGATGGGTTTAGGATGGGTTTGAAGGGTTTGGGGGTGATTTAGGATGGGCTTGGCATGGTTTTAGGGGGATTTAGAGTGATTTAGGATGGGTTTAGTGTGGTTTGGGGGATATTTAGGATGGGTTTAAGGGGTTTCAGGGTGATTTAGGATGGGTTCGGGTGTTTTTGGGGTGATTTAGGACAGGTTTGAGGGGTTTTGGGTGGTTTAGGATGGGTTTGGGGTGGTTTTAGTGGGGTTTGGGGTGGTTTTAGGGTGATTTAGGACAGGTTTGGGGTGGTTTTAGGGAGGTTTAAGACAGGTTTAGGATGGGTTTGAGGGGTTTGGAGTGGTTTTGGGGTGATTTAGGATGGGTTTGAGGTGGTCAAGAACAGGTTTGGGATTTTATTTTGTGGCTTGGGGAGGGTTTGGGGGGTTTAGGATGGGTTCGGGTGTTTTTGGGATGATTTAGGACAGGTTTGAGGGGTTTTGGGGTGGTTTAGGATGGGTTTGGGGTGGTTTTTGGGGGTTTGGGGTGGTTTTAGGATGGTTTAGGAAGAATTTGAGGGGTTTTGGGGTGATTCAGGAAGTTTTTGGGGTGGTTTAGGACAGGTTTAGGATGGGTTTGAGGGGTTTTGGGGTGATTTAGGACAGGTTTGGGGTGGGTTTGAGTGGTTTAGGATGGGCTTGGGGTGGTTTTAGGGTGATTTAGGACACGTTTGAGGGGTTTTGGGGTAGTTTAGGATGGGTTTGGGGTGATTTTGGGGAGGTTTGGGGTGGTTTTAGGGTGGTTTAGGAAGAATTTGAGGGGTTTTGGGGTGATTTAGGACAGGTTTGGGATAGGTTTGAGTGGTTTAGGATGGGCTTGGGGTGGTTTTAGGGTGATTTAGGACACGTTTGAGGGGTTTTGGGGTGATTTAGGACGGGTTTGGGATGGGCTTGGCGTGGTTTAGGGGGTTTCAGGGTGATTTAGGATGGGTTTGGGTGTTTTTGGGGTGGTTTAGGATGGTTTTGGGGTGATTTTTTGGGGGTTTGGGGTGGTTTTAGGGTGGTTTAGGAAGAATTTGAGGGGTTTTGGGGTGATTTAGGACAGGTTTGGGGTGGATTTGGGTGGTTTAGGATGGGTTTAAGGGGTTTTAGGGTGGTTTAGGATGGGTTTGGGGTGGTTTAGGACAGGTTTGGGATGATTTTTTTGTGGTTTGAGGAGGGTTTGGGGTGATTTAGGACAGGTTTAGGACAGGTTTGAGGGGTTTTGAGGTGATTTAGGACGGGTTTGGGGTGATTTTGGGGTGGTTTTAGGGTGGTGTAGGAAGAATTTGAGGGGTTTTGGGGTGATTTAGGAGGTTTTTGGGGTGGTTTAGGACGGGTTTGAGCAGTTTGGGGGTGATTTAGGATGGGCTTGGCGTGGTTTTAGGGGGGTTTAGGGTGATTTAGGATGGGTTTAGGGTGGTTTAAGACAGGTTTGAGGGGTTTTGGGGTGATTTAGGATGGGTTTGGGATGGGTTTGAGTGATTTAGGATGGGCTTGGGGTGGTTTTAGGGTGATTTAGGATGGGCTTGGGGTGGTTTTAGGGTGATTTAGGATGGGTTTGGGTGTTTTTGGGGTGGTTTAGGATGGTTTTGGGGTGATTTTTTGGGGGTTTGGGGTGGTTTTAGGGTGGTTTAGGAAGAATTTGAGGGGTTTTGGGGTGATTTAGGACAGGTTTGGGGTGGATTTGGGTGGTTTAGGATGGGTTTAAGGGGTTTTAGGGTGGTTTAGGATGGGTTTGGGGTGGTTTAGGACAGGTTTGGGATGATTTTTTTGTGGTTTGAGGAGGGTTTGGGGTGATTTAGGACAGGTTTAGGACAGGTTTGAGGGGTTTTGAGGTGATTTAGGACGGGTTTGGGGTGATTTTGGGGTGGTTTTAGGGTGGTGTAGGAAGAATTTGAGGGGTTTTGGGGTGATTTAGGAGGTTTTTGGGGTGGTTTAGGACGGGTTTGAGCAGTTTGGGGGTGATTTAGGATGGGCTTGGCGTGGTTTTAGGGGGGTTTAGGGTGATTTAGGATGGGTTTAGGGTGGTTTAAGACAGGTTTGAGGGGTTTTGGGGTGATTTAGGATGGGTTTGGGATGGGTTTGAGTGATTTAGGATGGGCTTGGGGTGGTTTTAGGGTGATTTAGGATGGGCTTGGGGTGGTTTTAGGGTGATTTAGGATGGGTTTGGGTGTTTTTGGGGTGGTTTAGGATGGTTTTGGGGTGATTTTTTGGGGGTTTGGGGTGGTTTTAGGGTGGTTTAGGAAGAATTTGAGGGGTTTTGGGGTGATTTAGGACAGGTTTGGGGTGGATTTGGGTGGTTTAGGATGGGTTTAAGGGGTTTTAGGGTGGTTTAGGATGGGTTTGGGGTGGTTTAGGACAGGTTTGGGATGATTTTTTTGTGGTTTGAGGAGGGTTTGGGGTGATTTAGGACAGGTTTAGGACAGGTTTGAGGGGTTTTGAGGTGATTTAGGACGGGTTTGGGGTGATTTTGGGGTGGTTTTAGGGTGGTGTAGGAAGAATTTGAGGGGTTTTGGGGTGATTTAGGAGGTTTTTGGGGTGGTTTAGGACGGGTTTGAGCAGTTTGGGGGTGATTTAGGATGGGCTTGGCGTGGTTTTAGGGGGGTTTAGGGTGATTTAGGATGGGTTTAGGGTGGTTTAAGACAGGTTTGAGGGGTTTTGGGGTGATTTAGGATGGGTTTGGGTGTTTTTGGGGTGGTTTAGGATGGGTTTGGGGTGATTTTTTGGGGGTTTGAGGTGGTTTTAGGGTGGTTTAGGAAGAATTTGAGGGGTTTTGGGGTGATTTAGGAGGTTTTTGGGGTGGTTTAGGACAGGTTTAGGATGGGTTTAAGGGGTTTTGGAGTGGTTTAGGACGGGTTTTGGGGGTTTTTTTTGGGTTTGGGTGGGTTCAGGGTGATTTCAGACAGGTTTGGGGTGGATTTGGGTGGTTTAGGATGGGCTTGGGGTGGTTTTAGGTGGGTTTAGGACAGGTTTAGTGTGGTTTTAGGGTGATTTAGGATGGGTTTGGGTGTTTTTGGGGTGGTTTAGGATGGTTTTGGGGTGATTTTTTTGGGGTTTGGGGTGGTTTAGGGTGGTTTAGGAAGAATTTGAGGGGTTTTGGGGTGATTTAGGACAGGTTTGGGTATTTTTGGGGTGATTTAGGACGGGTTTGAGGTGGTTTAGAACAGGTCTGGGATGATTTTTTTGTGGTTTGGGGAGGGTTTGAGTGGTTTAGGACGGGTTTGGGGTGATTTAAGACAGGTTTGGGGTGGGTTTAAGGGGTTTTGGGTTGATTTAGGATGGGTTTGGGGTGGTTTTGGGGTGATTTAAGCCAGGTTCGGGGAGGTTTTAGTGGGGTTTGGGGTGATTTTTTGGGGTTTGGGTGGGTTTGAGGGGTTTTAGGGTGGTTTAAGATGAGTTTGGATGGTTTAGGGTGGTTTTGGGGTGATTTTTTTGTTGTTTGAGGAGGATTTGGGTGATTTAGGACAGGTTTGAGGGGTTTGGGGGTGATTTAGGATGGGTTTGGGGTGATTTTGGGGTGGATTTGGGTGGTTTAGGATGGGTTTAAGGGGTTTTGGGTTGATTTAGGACGGGTTTGGGGTGAGTTTGGGTGATTTTAGGGGGTTTTGAGATGATTTTTGGGGGTTTGGGTGGTTTAGGACGGGTTTGGGATGTTTTAAGCCAGGTTTGGGGTGGGTTTGGGTGGTTTTTGGTTGTTTTGGGGTGATTTTTTTGTGCTTTGGGCTGGTTTTGGCTGATTCCAGACGGGTTTGAGGGGTTTTGGGGTGGTTTGGGGTGATTTTGGGATGGTTTGGGGGTGTTTTTTATGGATTTTTGGGTGATTTTGGGGTGGTTTTGAGTGGTTTTCAGGTGGTTTTTGGATGATTTTGGGGTTTTTTTGTAGTTTTAGGAGGGTGGAGGGTGGGTCTGGGTGGTTTGGGGATGGTTTGGGATGGATTTGGGTGATTTTGGGTGGGTTTTGGGTGATTTTGGGTCGGTTTTGGGGTGATTTTGGGTGGGTTCGGGTGGTTTTTAATGAATTTGGGGCTTTTTTTGGGGGGTGTGAATGACCCTGGACTGGAGCAACCATGGAGAGGCCGAGAATGTTCCAGAAACGTCACCAAAACCACACCAAAATCACCTCAAAACCACCCCAAAAATACCCCAAAACTTCACCCAAAAAACCGCTTCAAAAACACCCCAAAATCGCCCCAAAACCAACTTCAAATCCACTTCAAAACCACCCGAAAATCTCGCTAAAAAAACTTCAAAACTGCACCAAAAATACCCCAAAAATGCCCCAAAATCCACATCAAAAATCCCCAAAAAATGCTGGAAAACTGCACCAAAAATATCCCAAATTACCCCCAAAAATTCCCCTAAAATGCCCCCCAAAAATCCCCCCAAAACTTCATCAAAACCACCCCAAATTATCCCAAAAGACCAAAAAAATACAAATAAAAAAATCTTTAAAAATGGCCCCAAACTCCAACAAAATCCCCCCAAAATGATCCCAAAAAACTCCCCAAAAGCCACACCTAAAATAGCCCAAAATTACCCCAAAAACTCGCTAAAACTGCACCAAAACAGCCCAAAATTACCCTAAAATCCCCAGAAAACACAAAAAACCCCAAAACCACCCCAAAATACCCTAAAGCTGCCCTAAAAATACCCTAAAAATCCCTTTAAAATGCCCAAAACCACCAAAATTCTCCCCAAATCCCCCAAATCCGGCCCAAAATGTCCTAAAAACGCCCCAAAACCACCTAAAAATCCCCCCGAATTACCCAAAAATACCCAAAATACCCCAAATCCCCCCCAAAATAACCCCAAAATGCCCCAAATCCGCCCCAAAATCACCCGAATCTCCCCAAAATTTCCCAAATTTTCCCAAAATGCCCCAAAAACGCCTCCAATCCCCCCCCCCCAAATCCCGGGGGGGGGAGCGTCCCCTCCCCCCGCTGTTCCCGTTGCCATGGGAACGGGGGGAGCGCGCTGCGGATGCGCCGTTGCCATGGAAACCGAGCGGGGGGAGGGGGAGGGCACTGCGGGGTTACCATGGCGACGGCGGCGCGGAGGGAGGGGGAGCGGCTGCGGGAACGGCGGTTGCCATGGTAACGGGAGTGGGGCAGGAACAGCGGTTCCCATGGTAACGGGAGAGGCGCGGGGAGGGGCGGAAACAGCGGGAACAGCGGTTCCCATGGTAACAGGGCGGGAGGAGCAGGAACAGCGGTTCCCATGGTAACGGGAGTGGGGCAGGGAGGGGTAAACACAGCGGGAACAGCGGTTCCCATGGCAACAGGGCGGGGAGGAGCAGGAACAGCGGTTCCCATGGTAACAGGGCGGGGAGGAGCAGGAACAGCGGTTCCCATGGTAACGGGAGTGGCGCAGGGAGGGGTAAACACAGCGGGAAGAGCGGTTCCCATGGTAACAGGGCGGGGAGGAGCAGGAACAGCGGTTCCCATGGTAACGGGAGTGGGGCAGGAACAGCGGTTCCCATGGTAACGGGAGTGGCGCGGGGAGGGGTGCACACAGCGGGAACAGCGGTTCCCATGGCAATGGGAGCAGCGCGGGGAGGGGAGAGAAAACAGCGGTTCCCATGGTAACGGGAGCAGCGCGGGGAGGGGTGGACACAGAGGGAACAGCGGTTCCCATGGTAACGGGAGCGGCGCGGGGAGGAGCAGGAACAGCGGTTCCCATGGTAACGGGAGCGGCGCGGGGAGGAGCAGGAACAGCGGTTCCTATGGGAACGGGAGCGGCGCGGGGAGGGGCGGAAACAGCGGGAACAGCGGTTCCCACGGTAACGGGAGCGGCGCGGGGAGGAGCAGGAACAGCGGCTGCCATGGTAACGGGAGCGGCACGGGGAGGGGCGGAAACAGCGGGAACAGCGGTTCCCATGGTAACGGGAGCGGCGCGGGGAGGAGCAGGAACAGCGGTTCCCATGGTAACGGGAGTGGGGCAGGAACAGCGGTTCCCATGGTAACGGGAGTGGGGCAGGAACAGCGGTTCCCATGGTAACGGGAGTGGGGCGGGAACAGCGGTTCCCATGGTAACGGGAGCAGCGCGGGGAGGGGCGGAAACAGTGGGAACAGCGGTTCCCATGGTAACGGGAGCAGCGCGGGGAGGGGCGGAAACAGCGGGAACAGCGGTTCCCATGGTAACGGGAGTGGGGCAGGAACAGCGGTTCCCATGGTAACGGGAGTGGGGCAGGAACAGCGGTTCCCATGGTAACGGGAGTGGGGCGGGAACAGCGGTTCCCATGGTAACGGGAGCAGCGCGGGGAGGGGCGGAAACAGTGGGAACAGCGGTTCCCATGGTAACGGGAGCAGGGCGGGGAGGAGCAGGAACAGCGGTTCCCATGGTAACGGGAGTGGGGCAGGGAGGGGTGGACACAGAGGGAACAGCGGTTGCCATGGTAACGGGAGGGGCGCGGGGAGGAGCAGGAACAGCGGTTCCCATGGTAACGGGAGTGGCGCAGGGAGGGGTAAACACAGCGGGAACAGCGGTTCCCATGGTAACAGGGCGGGGAGGAGCAGGAACAGCGGTTCCCATGGTAACGGGAGGGGCGCGGGGAGAGAACAGCGGTTCCCATGGTAACGGGAGTGGGGCGGGGAGGGGTGCACACACCGGGAACAGCGGTTCCCATGGCAACAGGGCGGGGAGGAGCAGGAACAGCGGTTCCCATGGTAACGGGAACAGCGCCGAGAGCGGGAACTCACCCCCCCCCCCCCGAAAAAAATGGGATCCGGGGGGGGGAGGGGACCCCAAAAATGGGAGCGGGGGGTGCGACCCCACCCCCCCCAAAATTGGGGACCCCTCCCCAAAAAACGCTCCCAGGGGTGAGACCCCCCCCCAAAAATGAGACACCCCCTCCCCAAAATTTGGGGTCTCAAAGGTGCGACCCCCCCAAAAAATTGGACTATTCCAAGATTTGGGGACCCCTCCCCAAAAAAAGGTCACAGAGGAACGAACCCCCCCCCAAAAAAATTGGACCATCCCAAAATTTGGGGTCCCAAAGGTACGACCCCCCCCTAAAACGATTGGACCGTTCCAAGAAAGGGTCCCAGGGGTGCGACCCCCCCCCCCAAAAAATGGAACCTCCCTAAAAAATTTGGGGACCCCTCCCCAAAAAAGGATCCCAAAGGTGCGATCCCCCCCTTGAAAAAAAATTGGACCGTTCCAAAATTTGGGGACCCCTCCCCAAAAAAGGATCCCAAAGGAGAAAAACCTCCCCCAAAAAATGGGACCTCCCAAAATTTGGGGTCTCAAAGGTGCGACCCCCCCCTCGAAAAAAAATTGGACCATCCCAAAATTTGGGGGCCCCTCCCCCAAAAAAAGGGTCCCAGGAGTGCGACCCCCCCCCAAAATAAATTGGACCATTCCAAAATTTGGGGACCCCCCCCGAAATTTGGGGTCCCAGGATTACGACCCCCCCCAAAAAAATGGAATCTCCCAAAAAAATTTGGGGACCCCTCCCCCAAAATTTGGGGTCCCTGGGCTGCGACCCCCCCCCAAAAAATGGAACCTTCCCAAAATTTGGGGTCTCAAAGGTGCGACCCCCCCCTAAAAAAATGGAACCCCCCTAAAAAATTTGGGGACCCCTCCCCAAAAAAGGGACCCAAAGGAGCCAAACCCCCCCCCAAAAAAAATGGGACCATTCCAAAATTTGGGGACCCCTCCCCAAAAAATGGTCCCAGGAGTGCGACCCCCCCCCAAAAAAAATTGGACCATCCCAAAATTTGGGGTCCCAGGATTAAGACCCCCCCCCCAAAAAATGGAATCTTCCTAAAAAATTTGGGGACCCCTCCCCAAAATTTGGGGTCCCAGGAGTGCGACCCCCCCCCAAAATAAATTGGACCATTCCAAAATCTGGGGACCCCCCCCCTAAAACCTTGACTTGGTTCCTCCCCCCCCGCCCCTCCCCCCCCCGGAAGTTCCCGGATGTTGGGGGTGGGGGAGGGGCGGGGGGGGCAAAGGGCGCGCGGGGCCGGTGGGGGAGGGGAACGGCCGCTAATTAGTGAGTCTGGGGTTAATTAAAGCGGTAATTAGTGAGTTCGGGGTTAATTTGGGCGGTAATTAGTGAGTTTGGGGTTAATTTGGGCGGTAATTAGTGAGTTCGGGGTTAATTTGGGCGCTAATTAGTGAGTTCGGGGTTAATTTGGGCGCTAATTAGTGAGTTTGGGGTTAATTTGGGGGGTAATTAGTGAGTCTGGGGTTAATTTGGGCGCTAATTAGTGAGTTCGGGGTTAATTTGGGCGCTAATTAGTGAGTCTGGGGTTAATTAGGGCGGTAATTAGTGAGTTCGGGGTTAATTAGGGCGGTAATTCGTGAGTTTGGGGTTAATTTGGGCGGTAATTAGTGAGTCTGGGGTTAATTTGGGCGGTAATTAGTGAGTTCGGGGTTAATTTGGGCGCTAATTAGTGAGTTCGGGGTTAATTTGGGCGGTAATGAAGTGGTGCGGGGTTAATTAGGGGGGTGGGGGGCGTTAATTAAGGGGTGATTAGGGAGGGGGAGGTAATTTGGGGGTTAATTAGGGGCGGATTGGGGGTTAATTAGTGAAGTTTGGGGTTAATTAGTGCGGTTTCGGGGTTAATTAGGGCGTTTTGGGGTTAATTAGTGCGGTTTGGGGGTTAATTAGTGCGGTTTGGTGGTTAATTAGGGCGGTTTGAGGGTTAATGAGCGCTAATTTGTGTTAATTAGTGCAGTTTGGGGGTTAATTAGGGCGGTTTGAGGGTTAATTAGGGGGATTTGAAGTTAATTAGTGCGGTTTGGGGCTAATTAATGCGGTTTGAGGGTTAATTAGTGCGGTTTGGGGGTTAATTAGGGCGGTTTTGGGGTTAATTAGGGCGGTTTGGGGGTTAATTAAAGCGGTTTGGGGGTTAATGAGCGCTAATTGGTGTTAATTAGTGCGGTTTGGGGCTTAATTAGTGAGGTTTTGGGGTTAATGCGGTTTGGGGTTAATTAGTGCGGTTTGGGGGTTAATTAGTGCGGTTTGGGGGTTAATGAGCGCTAATTGGTGTTAATTAGTGCGGTTTGGGGCTTAATGAGCGCTAATTGGTGTTAATTAGTGCGGTTTGGAGGTTAATGAGCGCTAATTGGTGTTAATTAGTGGGATTTGGGGGTTAATTAGTGCGGTTTGGGGGTTAATGAGCACTAATTGGTGTTAATTAGTGCGGTTTCGGGGTTAATGAGCGCTAATTGGTGTTAATTAGGGCGGTTTGGGGGTTAATGAGCGCTAATTGGTGTTAATTAGGGCGGTTTGGGGGTTAATGAGCGCTAATTGGTGTTAATTAGGGCGGTTTGGGGGTTAATGAGCGCTAATTGGTGTTAATTAGTGCGGTTTGGGGGTTAATTAGTGCGGTTTGGGGGTTAATTAGGGCGGTTTTGGGGTTAATGAGCACTAATTGGTGTTAATTAGTGCGGTTTGGGGCTTAATTAGGGCGGTTTTGGGGTTAATGAGCACTAATTGGTGTTAATTAGTGCGGTTTGGGGGTTAATTAGGGTGGTTTGGGGGTTAATGAGCGCTAATTGGTGTTAATTGGTGCGGTTTGGGGGTTAATGGGCACTAATTGGTGTTAATTAGTGCAGTTTGGGGGTTAATGAGCACTAATTGGTGTTAATTGGTGCGGTTTGGGGGTTAATGAGCACTAATTGGTGTTAATTGGTGCGGTTTGGGGGTTAATGGGCACTAATTGGTGTTAATTAGTGCGGTTTGGGGGTTAATTAGGGCGGTTTGGGGGTTAATGAGCACTAATTGGTGTTAATTGGTGCGGTTTGGGGGTTAATGAGCACTAATTGGTGTTAATTGGTGCGGTTTGGGGGTTAATGAGCGCTAATTGGTGTTAATTGGTGCAGTTTGGGGGTTAATGAGTGCTAATTGGTGTTAATTGGTGCGGTTTGGGGGTTAATGGGCACTAATTGGTGTTAATTGGTGCGGTTTGGGGGTTAATGGGCACTAATTGGTGTTAATTAGGGCGGTTTGGGGGTTAATGAGCACTAATTGGTGTTAATTAGTGGGGTTTGGGGGTTAATGAGCGCTAATTGGTGTTAATTAGGGCGGTTTGGGGGTTAATGGGCACTAATTGGTGTTAATTAGTGGGACTTGGGGGTTAATTAGGGCGGTTTGGGGGTTAATGAGCGCTAATTGGTGTTAATTAGTGGGGTTTGGGGGTTAATGAGCACTAATTGGTGTTAATTAGTGCAGTTTGGGGGTTAATGATCACTAATTGGTGTTAATTGGTGCGGTTTGGGGGTTAATTAGGGCGGTTTGGGGGTTAATGAGCACTAATTGGTGTTAATTAGGGCGGTTTTGGGGTTAATGAGCACTAATTGGTGTTAATTAGTGGGATTTGGGGGTTAATGAGCGCTAATTGGTGTTAATTGGTGCGGTTTGGGGGTTAATTAGGGCGGTTTGGGAATTAATGAGCACTAATTGGTGTTAATTAGCGCGGTTTGGGGGTTAATTAGGGCGGTTTGTGGGTTAATGAGCACTAATTGGTGTTAATTAGGGCGGTTTGGGGGTTAATGAGCACTAACTGGTGTTAATTAGGGCGGTTTGGGGGTTAATTAGGGGGATTTGAAGTTAATTAGTGGGGTTTGAGGGTTAATGAGCGCTAATTAGTGTTAATTAGCGCTAATTGCTGCCCCCAGGCCATGGCGGAGCAGCCGCAGCCCCGGCGGGTCGGGATCCTGGGATACGGAAAACTGGGTACGGGAAACTGGGATGGACTGGGATGGACTGGGATTGAACTGGGATTGAACTGGGGAAACTGGGATGGACTGGGATTGAACTGGGATTGAACTGGGATTGAACTGGGATTGAACTGGGATTGAACTGGGATTGAACTGGGATTGAACTGGGATTGAACTGGGATGGACTGGGATTGAACTGGGATTGAACTGGGGGTGATTTTGGGTGATTTTGGGGAGGTTTGGGGTGGCTTCAGAGAGAACTGGGGGGAACTGGTCCATACTGGGAGGGACTGGGGCTGTCCCCGGGGTGACACAGGAGGTGACAGGAGGTGACACAGGAGGTGACAGGAGGTGACACAGGAGGTGACAGGAGGTGACACAGGAGGTGACACAGGAGGTGACACAGGAGGTGACAGGAGGTGACACAGGAGGTGACAGGAGGTGACACAGGAGGTGACACAGGAGGTGACACAGGAGGTGACACAGGAGGTGACACAGGAGGTGACACAGGAGGTGACAGGAGGTGACACAGGAGGTGACACAGGAGGTGACACAGGAGGTGACACAGGAGGTGACACAGGAGGTGACAGGAGGTGACACAGGAGGTGACACAGGAGGTGACACAGGAGGTGACAGGAGGTGACAGGAGGTGACACAGGAGGTGACACAGGAGGTGACACAGGAGGGGACACAGGAGGTGACACAGGAGGTGACACAGGAGGTGACAGGAGGTGACACAGGAGGTGACACAGGAGGTGACAGGAGGTGACAGGAGGTGACACAGGAGGTGACAGGAGGTGACACAGGAGGTGACACAGGAGGTGACACAGGAGGTGACAGGAGGTGACACAGGAGGTGACACAGGAGGTGACACAGGAGGTGACACAGGAGGTGACACAGGAGGTGACAGGAGGTGACAGGAGGTGACAGGAGGTGACACAGGAGGTGACACAGGAGGTGACAGGAGGTGACAGGAGGTGACACAGGAGGTGACAGGAGGTGACAGGAGGTGACACAGGAGGTGACACAGGAGGTGACACAGGAGGTGACACAGGAGGTGACAGGAGGTGACACAGGAGGTGACAGGAGGTGACACAGGAGGTGACACAGGAGGTGACAGGAGGTGACAGGAGGTGACACAGGAGGTGACAGGAGGTGACACAGGAGGTGACAGGAGGTGACAGGAGGTGACACAGGAGGTGACAGGAGGTGACAGGAGGTGACACAGGAGGTGACACAGGAGGTGACAGGAGGTGACAGGAGGTGACACAGGAGGTGACACAGGAGGTGACACAGGAGGTGACAGGAGGTGACAGGAGGTGACACAGGAGGTGACAGGAGGTGACAGGAGGTGACACAGGAGGTGACACAGGAGGTGACACAGGAGGTGACAGGAGGTGACAGGAGGTGACACAGGAGGTGACACAGGAGGTGACACAGGAGGTGACACAGGAGGTGACAGGAGGTGACACAGGAGGTGACACAGGAGGTGACAGGAGGTGACACAGGAGGTGACAGGAGGTGACACAGGAGGTGACACAGGAGGTGACAGGAGGTGACAGGAGGTGACACAGGAGGTGACAGGAGGTGACACAGGAGGTGACACAGGAGGTGACAGGAGGTGACACAGGAGGTGACACAGGAGGTGACACAGGAGGTGACACAGGAGGTGACACAGGAGGTGACAGGAGGTGACAGGAGGTGACACAGGAGGTGACAGGAGGTGACACAGGAGGTGACACAGGAGGTGACAGGAGGTGACACAGGAGGTGACACAGGAGGTGACAGGAGGTGACACAGGAGGTGACAGGAGGTGACAGGAGGTGACACAGGAGGTGACACAGGAGGTGACAGGAGGTGACACAGGAGGTGACACAGGAGGTGACAGGAGGTGACACAGGAGGTGACACAGGAGGTGACACAGGAGGTGACACAGGAGGTGACAGGAGGTGACAGGAGGTGACACAGGAGGTGACACAGGAGGTGACACAGGAGGTGACAGGAGGTGACACAGGAGGTGACACAGGAGGTGACAGGAGGTGACAGGAGGTGACACAGGAGGTGACACAGGAGGTGACACAGGAGGTGACAGGAGGTGACACAGGAGGTGACACAGGAGGTGACACAGGAGGTGACAAAGGAGGTGACAGGAGGTGACACAGGAGGTGACAGGAGGTGACACAAGAGGTGACACAGGAGGTGACACAGGAGGTGACACAGGAGGTGACACAGGAGGTGACAGGAGGTGACACAGGAGGTGACAGGAGGTGACACAGGAGGTGACAGGAGGTGACAGGAGGTGACAGGAGGTGACACAGGAGGTGACAGGAGGTGACAGGAGGTGACACAGGAGGTGACACAGGAGGTGACAGGAGGTGACAGGAGGTGACACAGGAGGTGACAGGAGGTGACACAGGGGGTGACACAGGAGGTGACACAGGAGGTGACAGGAGGTGACACAGGAGGTGACACAAGAGGTGACACAGGGGGTGACACAGGAGGTGACACAGGAGGTGACACAGGAGGTGACACAGGAGGTGACACAGGAGGTGACAGGAGGTGACACAGGAGGTGACACAGGAGGTGACACAGGAGGTGACACAGGAGGTGACAGGAGGTGACACAGGAGGTGACACAGGAGGTGACACAGGAGGTGACAGGAGGTGACACAAGAGGTGACACAGGAGGTGACACAGGAGGTGACACAGGAGGTGACACAGGAGGTGACACAGGAGGTGACACAGGAGGTGACAGGAGGTGACAGGAGGTGACACAGGAGGTGACACAGGAGGTGACAGGAGGTGACACAGGAGGTGACACAGGAGGTGACACAGGAGGTGACACAGGAGGTGACAGGAGGTGACAGGAGGTGACACAGGAGGTGACACAGGAGGTGACACAGGAGGTGACAGGAGGTGACACAGGAGGTGACACAGGAGGTGACACAGGAGGTGACAGGAGGTGACACAGGAGGTGACACAGGAGGTGACAGAGGAGGTGACACAGGAGGTGACAGGAGGTGACACAGGAGGTGACACAGGAGGTGACAGGAGGTGACACAGGAGGTGACACAGGAGGTGACAGGAGGTGACACAGGAGGTGACACAGGGGGTGACACAGGAGGTGACAGGAGGTGACACAGGAGGTGACACAGGAGGTGACACAGGAGGTGACAGGAGGTGACACAGGAGGTGACACAGGAGGTGACAGGAGGTGACACAGGAGGTGACACAGGAGGTGACAGGAGGTGACACAGGAGGTGACAGGAGGTGACACAGGAGGTGACACAGGAGGTGACACAGGAGGTGACACAGGAGGTGACACAGGAGGTGACAGGAGGTGACACAGGAGGTGACACAGGAGGTGACACAGGAGGTGACACAGGAGGTGACAGGAGGTGACAGGAGGTGACACAGGAGGTGACACAGGAGGTGACACAGGAGGTGACAGGAGGTGACAGGAGGTGACACAGGAGGTGACAGGAGGTGACAGGAGGTGACACAGGAGGTGACACAGGAGGTGACACAGGAGGTGACAGGAGGTGACAGGAGGTGACAGGAGGTGACACAGGAGGTGACACAGGAGGTGACACAGGAGGTGACAGGAGGTGACACAGGAGGTGACAGGAGGTGACACAGGAGGTGACACAGGAGGTGACACAGGAGGTGACACAGGAGGTGACACAGGAGGTGACAGGAGGTGACACAGGAGGTGACACAGGAGGTGACACAGGAGGTGACACAGGAGGTGACACAGGAGGTGACAGGAGGTGACACAGGAGGTGACACAGGAGGTGACAGGAGGTGACAGGAGGTGACACAGGAGGTGACAGGAGGTGACACAGGAGGTGACACAGGAGGTGACAGGAGGTGACAGGAGGTGACACAGGAGGTGACAGAGGAGGTGACACAGGAGGTGACAGGAGGTGACAGGAGGTGACACAGGAGGTGACAGGAGGTGACAGGAGGTGACACAGGAGGTGACACAGGAGGTGACACAGGAGGTGACAGGAGGTGACAGGAGGTGACAGGAGGTGACACAGGAGGTGACACAGGAGGTGACACAGGAGGTGACACAGGAGGTGACAGGAGGTGACAGGAGGTGACACAGGAGGTGACACAGGAGGTGACACAGGAGGTGACACAGGAGGTGACAGGAGGTGACAGGAGGTGACACAGGAGGTGACAGGAGGTGACAGGAGGTGACACAGGAGGTGACACAGGAGGTGACACAGGAGGTGACACAGGAGGTGACAGGAGGTGACACAGGAGGTGACACAGGAGGTGACACAGGAGGTGACACAGGAGGTGACACAGGAGGTGACAGGAGGTGACACAGGAGGTGACAGGAGGTGACAGGAGGTGACACAGGAGGTGACACAGGAGGTGACACAGGAGGTGACACAGGAGGTGACAGGAGGTGACACAGGAGGTGACACAGGAGGTGACACTGGAGGTGACAGGAGGTGACACAGGAGGTGACAGGAGGTGACACAGGAGGTGACACAGGAGGTGACACTGGAGGTGACAGGAGGTGACAGGAGGTGACACAGGAGGTGACACAGGAGGTGACAGGAGGTGACACAGGAGGTGACAGGAGGTGACACAGGAGGTGACACAGGAGGTGACACAGGAGGTGACAGGAGGTGACACAGGAGGTGACACAGGAGGTGACACAGGAGGTGACAGGAGGTGACACAGGAGGTGACACAGGAGGTGACACAGGAGGTGACAGGAGGTGACAGGAGGTGACAGGAGGTGACACAGGAGGTGACACAGGAGGTGACACAGGAGGTGACAGGAGGTGACACAGGAGGTGACACAGGAGGTGACACAGGAGGTGACAGGAGGTGACACAGGGGGTGACACAGGAGGTGACACAGGAGGTGACAGGAGGTGACAGGAGGTGACAGGAGGTGACACAGGAGGTGACACAGGAGGTGACAGGAGGTGACAGGAGGTGACACAGGGGGTGACACAGGAGGTGACACAGGAGGTGACACAGGAGGTGACAGGAGGTGACACAGGAGGTGACACAGGAGGTGACAGGAGGTGACACAGGAGGTGACAGGAGGTGACACAGGAGGTGACACAGGAGGTGACACTGGAGGTGACAGGAGGTGACAGGAGGTGACACAGGAGGTGACACAGGAGGTGACAGGAGGTGACACAGGAGGTGACAGGAGGTGACACAGGAGGTGACACAGGAGGTGACACAGGAGGTGACAGGAGGTGACACAGGAGGTGACACAGGAGGTGACACAGGAGGTGACAGGAGGTGACACAGGAGGTGACACAGGAGGTGACACAGGAGGTGACAGGAGGTGACAGGAGGTGACAGGAGGTGACACAGGAGGTGACACAGGAGGTGACACAGGAGGTGACACAGGAGGTGACAGGAGGTGACACAGGAGGTGACACAGGAGGTGACAGGAGGTGACAGGAGGTGACACAGGAGGTGACACAGGAGGTGACACAGGAGGTGACACAGGAGGTGACAGGAGGTGACACAGGAGGTGACACAGGAGGTGACAGGAGGTGACACAGGAGGTGACAGGAGGTGACACAGGAGGTGACACAGGGGGTGACACAGGAGGTGACAGGAGGTGACAGGAGGTGACACAGGAGGTGACACAGGAGGTGACACAGGAGGTGACAGGAGGTGACAGGAGGTGACACAGGAGGTGACACAGGAGGTGACAGGAGGTGACACAGGAGGTGACAGGAGGTGACACAGGAGGTGACAGGAGGTGACAGGAGGTGACACAGGAGGTGACACAGGAGGTGACACAGGAGGTGACAGGAGGTGACACAGGAGGTGACAGGAGGTGACAGGAGGTGACACAGGAGGTGACACAGGAGGTGACAGGAGGTGACACAGGAGGTGACACAGGAGGTGACACAGGAGGTGACAGGAGGTGACAGGAGGTGACACAGGAGGTGACACAGGAGGTGACAGGAGGTGACAGGAGGTGACACAGGAGGTGACAGGAGGTGACACAGGAGGTGACAGGAGGTGACACAGGAGGTGACACAGGAGGTGACACAGGAGGTGACACAGGAGGTGACAGGAGGTGACACAGGAGGTGACAAAGGAGGTGACACAGGAGGTGACAGGAGGTGACACAGGAGGTGACACAGGAGGTGACACAGGAGGTGACAGGAGGTGACACAGGGGGTGACACAGGAGGTGACACAGGAGGTGACAGGAGGTGACACAGGAGGTGACACAGGAGGTGACACAGGAGGTGACAGGAGGTGACAGGAGGTGACACAGGAGGTGACACAGGAGGTGACAGGAGGTGACACAGGGTGACAGGAGGTGACACAGGAGGTGACACAGGAGGTGACACAGGAGGTGACAGGTGACAGAGGGAGGTGACACAGAAGGTGACACAGGTGTCCCCAATGTCCCCAGGGCAGTTTTTGGTGTCCCAGCTCCTGTCCCAGGGCCCCTCCCTGGGTCTCTCCCTGGTTTTTGTCTGGGCCCGGCGCGGGGGGGCCCTGGAGCCGCTGCCCCCGGAGCTGCGCCTGACGGACCTGCGGCAGCTGCCCGACACGTGAGACACCCAAAACCACCCAAAAACACCCAAATTCACCCCAAAATCCACAAATCCACCACAAAATCCACAAATTCACTACAAAATCCCCAAAATCACCCCAAAACCCTCTCAAATTCACCACAAAACTGCCCAAATTCACCCCAAAATCCCCAAATTCACCACAAAATGGCCAAATTCACCCCAAAATCCCCAAAATCACCCCAAAACCCTCTCAAATTCACCACAAAATCCCCAAATTCACCACAAAACTGCCCAAATTCACCACAAAACTGCCCGAATTCACCCCAAAATCCCCAAATTCACCCCAAATCCCCAAATTCACCACAAAATCCCCAAATTCACCACAAAACCCTCTCAAATCCACCACAAAACTGCCCGAATTCACCCCAAAATCCCCAAATTCACCCCAAAATCCCCAAATTCACCCCAAAATCCCCAAATTCACCCCAAAATCCCCAAATTCACCACAAAATCCCCAAATTCACCCCAAAACCCTCTCAAATCCACCACAAAATGGCCCAAATTCACCCCAAAATCCCCCAAATCACCCCAAAACCCTCTCAAATTCACCACAAAACGGCCCAAATTCAACACAAATGTCCTGTATTTACCCCAAAACTGCCCAAATTCATCACAAAGTGGCCAAATTCACCCTAAAACGGCCCAAATTCAGCCTAAAATGACCCAAATTCACCCCAAGATGTCCCAAATTAAACCCAAAATGGCCCAAACTCACCCCAGATGTCCCCAAATGTCCCCAAATCCCCCAGTGTTGTCCCCAATGTCCCCATGTCCCCAATGTCCCCATGTCCCCAGTCCTGTCCCCGTGTCCCCAACGCTGTCCCCATGTCCAACCCTGTGTCCCCAATGTCCCCAACACTGTCCCCAATGTCCCCGTTGTCCCCAACACTGTCCCCAATGTCTCCAATGTCCCCAATGTCCCAAATGTCCCCATGTCCCCAACGTTGTCCCTGTGTCTCCATGTCCCCAATGTCCCCATTGTCCCCAACGCTGTCCCCAATGTCCCCGTGTCCCCAATGTCCCCAATGTCCCCATGTCCCCAACGTTGTCCCTGTGTCCCCATATCCATCCCCATGTCCCCATGTCCATCCCTGTGTCCCCATGTCCCCATGTCCATCCCCGTGTCCCCAATGTCCCCAACGCTGTCCCCGTGTCCCCAACGCTGTCCCCAGTGTCCCCAATGTCCCCAATGTCCCCGATGTTGTCCCTGTATCCCCATGTCCCCATGTTCCCAATACTGTCCCCAACGTTGTCCCCAATGTCCCCAACGTTGTCCCCATATCCATCCCCATGTTCCCAACGCTGTCCCCATGTCCCCAATGTCCCCAGTGTCCCCAACGCTGTCCCCAGTGTCCCCAACGCTGTCCCCATATCCATCCTCGTGTCCCCAATGTCCCCAACGCTGTCCCCAATGTCCCCGTGTCCCCAATGTCCCCGACGTTGTCCCTGTGTCCCCATGCCCACATGTCCCCAGTCCTGTCCCGTCCCCATGTCCCCATATCCATCCCTGTGACCCAGTGTCCCCAACACTGTCCCCAACGTCCCCATGTCCTGTCCCCATGTCCCCATGTTCATCCCCGTGTCCCCATGTCCCCAATGTCCCCAACACTGTCCCCATGTCCCCATATCCATCCCCGTGTCCCCAACGCTGTCCCCATGTCCCCAATGCTGTCCCCATGTCCCCAATGCTGTCCCCATGTCCATCCCCGTGTCCCCATGTCCATCCCAGTGTCCCCAATGTCCCCATGTCCCCAATCCTGTCCCCGTGTCCCCAACACTGTCCCCATGTCCATCCCCATGTCCCCAATGTCCCCAACGCTGTTCCCAATGTCCCCAATGTTCCCAATGTCCCCAACGCTGTCCCCAATGTCCCCAATGTCCCCGATGTTGTCCCTGTGTCCCCTTTTTTCCATGTTCCCAATACTGTCCCCAATGTCCCCAACGCTGTCCCCAATGTCCCCAACACTGTCCCCGTGTCCCCATATCCATCCCCCTGTCCCCACGTCCCCAATGTCCCCAATGTCCCTGATGTTGTCCCTGTGTCCCCAATGTCCCCAACGCTGTCTCCATGTCCCTAATGCTGTCCCCATGTCCCCATGTCCATCCCCGTGTCCCCAATGTCTCCAGTGTCCCCAATGTCCCCATGTTCCCATGTCCCCATGTCCCCAATGTCCCCAACACTGTCCCCATGTCCCCATATCCATCCCCGTGTCCCCAGTGTCCCCAACGCTGTCCCCAATGTCCCCGTGTCCTCAATGTCCCCGACGTTGTCCCTGCATCCCCATGTCCCCATGTCCCCATGTCCCCATGTCCCCAGTCCTGTCCCGTCCCCAATGTCCCCATGTCCATCCCCATGTCCTCAATGTCCCCATGTCCCCAACACTGTCCCCGTGTCCCCAACGCTGTCCCCATGTCCCCATGTCCCCAATGCTGTCAACATGTCCCCATATCCATCCTCCTGTCCCCAATGTCCCCAACACTGTCCCCATGTCCATCCCTGTGTCCCCAATGTCCCCAACGCTGTCCCCATGTCCCCAACGCTGTCCCCGTGTCCCCAGCGGGGTGCACCTGGTGGTGGAGGTGGCCCATCCCTGCGTGGTCCAGGAGCACGGCGAGGACATCCTGCGGCACGCGGACCTGATGGTGACACCTGGGGACACCTGGGGACACCGCAGGGACACCGGGGGACACCTGGGGACACCTGGGGACACCTGGGGACACCTGGGGACACCTGGGGACACCACAGGGACACCTGGGGACACCGCGGGGGGCCAGGGGGGACACCTCGGGGACACCGGGGGGACACCGTGGTGACATCGGGGGGACACCGCGGGGACACTGTGGGGACACCGGGGGGACACCTTGGGGACACCGTGGTGACATCGGGGGGACACCGGGGGGACACCTGGGGACACCTGGGGGGGGCCGGGGAGACACCGCGGGGACATCGGGGGGACACCTCGGGGACACCTGGGGGGACACCTCGGGGACACCGCGGGGACACCAGGGGGACATGGGGGGGGCACCAGGGGGGGTCTGGGGGGACACCAGGGGGGACACCTCGGGGACACCGTGGGGACACCAGGGGGACACCTCGGGGACACTGTGGGGACACCTTGGGGACACCGGGGGGACACTGGGGGGGTCCGGGGGGACACTGTGGGGACACCTCGGGGACACCTCGGGGACACCGGGGGGACACCGGGGGGGGGCTGGGGGGACACTGGGGGGGTCCGGGGGGACACTGTGGGGACACCTCGGGGACACCGTGGGGACACTGCAGGGACACCAGGGGGGGCCGGGGTCACCCGTACAGCATCCCCAATGTCCCCAACGCCCTCAATGTCCCCAATGTCCCCAATCCCACCCAGTGTCCCCTGATGTCCCCAATCCCACCCAATGTCCCCAACCCCTCCCCCCGTGTCCCCAGTGATGTCCCCATGATGTCCCCTTTTGTCCTGTCATGTCCCCGTGTCCCAGCTGGGGTCTCCAGTGGTCCTCGTGTCCCCGGTGATGTCCCCTGATGTCCCCATGTCCCTGATGATGTCCCCGATGCTGTCCCCATGTCCCCATGATGTCCCCATCATGTCCCCATGTCCCCATGTCCCCAGTGCTGTCCCGTGATGTCCCCATGTCCCCATGATGTCCCCATGTCCCTGATGATGTCCCCGATGCTGTCCCCATGTCCCCAGTGCTGTCCCCATGTCCCTGATAATGTCCCCATGTCCCAGATGATGTCCCCAGTGCTGTCCCCATGTCCCCATCATGTCCCCATCATGTCCCCATCATGTCCCCATCATGTCCCCATGTCCCCAGTGATGTCCCCTGATGTCCCCATGTCCCCAATGATATCCCATGATGTCCCCATGTCCCCAATGATATCCCAGTGCTGTCCCCATGTCCCCAGTGATATCCCATGCTGTCCCCATGTCCCCTGATGTCCCCTGATGTCCCCAGGTGGGGTCCCTGTCGGCGCTGGCGGACACGGACACCGAGCGGTCCCCAGTGCTGTCCCCATGTCCCCATGATGTCCCCAGTGATATCCCATGATGTCCCCATGTCCCCAATGATGTCCCTGATGATGTCCCCATGTCCCAGATGATGTCCCCAGTGCTGTCCCCATGTCCCCATGATGTCCCCAATGATATCCCATGATGTCCCCATGTCCCCAATGATATCCCACGATGTCCCCATGTCCCCAATGATGTCCCATGATGTCCCATGATGTCCCCAGTGATGTCCCCAGTGATATCCCATGATGTCCCCATGTCCCCAATGCTGTCCCCGTGTCCCCAGGTGGGGTCCCCGTTGGCGCTGGCGGACGCGGACACCGAGCGGTCCCCAGTGCTGTCCCCAGTGATGTCCCACAATGTCCCCATGTCCCCTGATGTCCCCTGATGTCCCCAGGTGGGGTCCCCGTCGGCGCTGGCGGATGAGGACACCGAGCGGTCCCCAGTGCTGTCCCCATGTCCCCATGATGTCCCCAATGATATCCCACGATGTCCCCATGTCCCTGATGATGTCCCCAGTGCTGTCCCCATGTCCCCAGTGCTGTCCCCGTGTCCCCGTTGCTGTCCCCATGTCCCCATGATGTCCCCAGTGCTGTCCCCAGTGCTATCCCCAGTGCTGTCCCCATGTCCTCATGATGTCCCCAATGATATCCCATGATGTCCCCATGTCCCTGATGATGTCCCCATGCTGTCCCCATGTCCCCTGATGTCCCCAGGTGGGGTCCCCGTCGGCGCTGGCGGACGCGGACACCGAGCGGCGGCTCCGGGCCGCGGTGGCGCGGGGGGGCCACACCCTGTACGTGCCCAGGGGGGCCCTGTGGGGCTGCGAGGACATCGCCAGGCTGGACCGCACGGGGACACTGCAGGTGACACCACTGGGGACATTGGGGACATTGGGGACATTGGGGACATTGCCAGGCTGGACCGCGCGGGGACACTGCAGGTGACATCATTGGGGACATTGGGGACACTGCAGGTGACACTGGGGACATTGGGGACACTGGGGACATCGCCAGGCTGGACCGGACAGGGACACTGCAGGTGACATTGGGGACACTGCAGGTGACATTGGGGACATTGGGGACACTGGGGACATCGCCAGGCTGGACCGGACAGGGACACTGCAGGTGACATTGGGGACTTTGGGGACACTGCAGGTGACATTGGGGACATTGGGGACATCGCCAGGCTGGACTGCACGGGGACACTGCAGGTGACATTGGGGACATTGGGGACACTGGGGACATCGCCAGGCTGGACCGCGCGGGGACACTGCAGGTGACATTGGGGACACTGGGGACATCGCCAGGCTGGACCGGACAGGGACACTGCAGGTGACATTGGGGACACTGCAGGTGACACTGGGGACATTGGGGACACTGGGGACATCGCCAGGCTGGACCGGACAGGGACACTGCAGGTGACATTGGGGACATCACTGGGGACATTGGGGACATTGGGGACACTGGGGACATTGGGGACATCGCCAGGCTGGACCGCGCGGGGACACTGCAGGTGACACCACTGGGGACATCACTGGGGACATTGGGGACACTGGGGACACTGAGGACATCGCCAGGATGGACCACGCGGGGACACTGCAGGTGACATCACAGGGGACATCACTGGGGACATTGGGGACATCACTGGGGACATTGGGGACATTGGGGACATTGCCAGACTGGACCGCGCGGGGACACTGCAGGTGACATCACTGGGGACATCACTGGGGACATTGGGGACACTGGGGACATTGGGGACATCACCAGGCTGGACCGCGCGGGGACACTGCAGGTGACGTTGGGGACACTGGGGACGCTGCAGGTGACACTGGGGACATTGGGGACACTGGGAACATTGGGGACATCACTGGGGACATCACTGGGGACATTGGGGACACTGGGGACACTGAGGACATCGCCAGGATGGACCGCGCGGGGACACTGCAGGTGACATCACTGGGGACATCACTGGGGACATTGGGGACATTGGGGACACTGGGGACATCGCCAGGCTGGACCGCGTGGGGACACTGCAGGTGACATTGGGGACACTGCAGGTGACATCACTGGGGACATCACTGGGGACATTGGGGACATTGGGGACACTGGGGACATCGCCAGGCTGGACCGTGCGGGGACACTGCAGGTGACACTGGGGACATTGGGGACACTGCAGGTGACACTGGGGACATTGGGGACACTGGGGACATTGGGGACACTGGGGACATTGGGGACATCGCCACGCTGGACCGGACAGGGACACTGCAGGTGACATCACTGGGGACATCACTGGGGACATCGGGGACATTGGGGACATCGCCAGGCTGGACCGCGCAGGGACACTGCAGGTGACACCACTGGGGACATTGGGGACATTGGGGACATCGCCAGGCTGGACCGCGCGGGGACACTGCAGGTGACATCACTGGGGACATTGGGGACAGTGCAGGTGACACTGGGGACATTGGGGACACTGGGGACACTGGGGACATTGGGGACATTGGGGACATTGCCAGGCTGGACCGGACAGGGACACTGCAGGTGACACTGGGGACATCACTGGGGACACTGGGGACATTGGGGACACTGGGGACATTGGGGACATCACCAGGCTGGACCGGACAGGGACACTGCAGGTGACATCACTGGGGACATTGGGGACGTTGGGGACATTGTGGACATCACCAGGCTGGACTGTGTGGGGACACTGGGGAGAGATCCTGACCTTGTCACCGCTGTCCCCATGTCCAGCTGATGTCCAGTTGTCCCCTCAGTGTCCATCTGTCCCTCACTGTCCCCCTGTCCCTCACTGTCCCCATGTCCCTCACTGTCCCCATGTCCCCCTGTCCCTCACTGTCCCCATGTCCATCTGTCCCTCACTGTCCCCCTGTCCCTCACTGTCCCCATGTCCATCTGTCCCTCACTGTCCCCATGTCCCTCACTGTCCCCATGTCCCCCTGTCCCTGACTGTCCCCATGTCCCC
Organism: Poecile atricapillus; assembly: GCF_030490865.1. NCBI lineage: Eukaryota > Metazoa > Chordata > Aves > Passeriformes > Paridae > Poecile > Poecile atricapillus. The sequence continues at coordinate 1,267,566 of NC_081278.1, forward strand.
ACAGTCCCTGACGGTGTCCCTGACGGTGTCCCCGGCCAGCCTGCGGCCGCAGGGCCAGCTGCGGGATCAGTTGGTGGCCCCATGTCCCCATGTCCAGCTGATGTCTGTCCCTCACTGTCCCCCTGTCCCCATGTCCCTCACTGTCCCCATGTCCCCCTGTCCCCGCAGTCGCTGACGGTGTCCCTGACGGTGTCCCCGGCCAGCCTGCGGCCGCAGGGCCAGCTGCGGGATCGGTTGGTGGCCGCGGTGGCCGCGGGGACGGTGACGGAGCTGTACCGGGGGCCGCTGCGGCCGCTGTGCGCGCTGGCCCCCAACAACACCAACGCCATGGCGGCCGCCGCGCTGGCCGCGCCCGGGCTGGGCTTCGACCGCGTCACCGCCCGCCTGCTGGCCCAGCCCAGGTGGGGACACCTGTGGCACCTGGGGGGACATGGGGGTCACTTGTGTCACCTGGGGGGACATGGGGGGCACCTGGGGGCACCTGGGGGGTCACTTTTGTCCCCTGGGGGGTGTCTGGGGGTACCTGGGCTTCGACCGCGTCACCGCCCACCTGCTGGCCCAGCCCAGGTGGGGACACCTGTGTCACCTGGGGGGACACCTGGGGGTCACTTGTGTCACCTGGGGGTCACTTGTGTCACCTGGGGGGTCACCTGTGTCACCTGGGGGGTGTCTGGGGGTACCTGGGCTTCGACTGTGTCACTGCCCACCTGATGGCCCAGCCCAGGTGGGGACACCTGTGTCACCTGGGGGACACCTGGGGGGACATGGGGGGCACCTGGAGGTCACCTGTGTCACCTGGGGGACACCTGGGGGGTACCTGGGGGTCACTTTTGTCACCTGGGGGTACCTGGGTGACCATGTCACTGCCCGCCTGCTGGCCCAGCCCAGGTGGGGACACCTGTGTCACCTGGGGGGACATGGGGGTCACCTGGGGGGCACTTCTGTCACCTGGGGGGATGTGGGGGTCACTTTTGTCACCTGGGGAGATACCTGTGTCACCTGGGGGTCACTTGTGTCACCTGGGGGCGCCTGGGGGTCGCTTTTGTCACCTGGGGGGCATCTGGGGGTACCTGGGGGTCACTTGTGTCACCTGGGGGCACCTGGGGGGTCACCTGTGTCACCTGGGGGGTGTCTGGGGGTACCTGGGTGACCATGTCACCGCCCGCCTGCTGGCCCAGCCCAGGTGGGGACACCTGTGTCACCTGGGGGACACCTGGGGGGACACGGGAGTCACTTTTATCACCTGGGGGGCACCTGAGGGGACGTGGGGGTCACTTTTGTCACCTGGGGGTCACTTTTGTCACCTGGGGGGCATCTGGGGGTACCTGGGGGTCACTTTTGTCACCTGGGGGGCACCTGAGGGGATGTGGGGGTCACTTTTGTCACCTGGGGGTACCTGGGTGACTGCGTCACCGCCCGCCGCTGGCCCAGCCCAGGTGGGGACACCTGTGTCACCTGGGGGTCACTTTTGTCACCTGGAGGGACAGGGGGGTATCTGGGGGGACATGGGGGTCACTTTTGTCACCTGGCAGAACGCTTGTGTCACCTGGGGAAACACGGGGGGCACCTGGGGGTCATTTTTGTCACCTGGGGGTCACTTGTGTCACCTGGGGGGTGTCTGGGGGGTGTGACACCTGTGGCACTTCGTGTGCTACCTGTGTCACCTGTGTCACACCTGGGGGGGTACCTGTGTGTCACCTCTGTGTCACCTCTGTGTCACCTGTCACCTCCCTGTGCCACTCCCATTGTCCCCACACTGTCACCCCCCATTGTCCCTTCAGTGTCCCCATTGTCCCCTCAGTGTCCCCAATGTCCCCTCAGGGTCCCCTCAGTGTCCCCAATGTCCCCTCAGTGTCCCAAATGTCCCCAATGTCCCCATTGTCCCCTCAGTGTCCCCAATGTCCCCTCAGTGTCCCCTCAGTGTCCCCAATGTCCCCAATGTCCCCTCAGTGTCCCCAATGTCCCCAATGTCCCCTCAGTGTCCCGGACTGGCACCTGCTGGAGGTGGAGGTGACAGCGGTGACCGATGGTGGCCGCGCCCTCAGTGTCCCCTCAGTGTCCCCTCAGTGTCCCCAATGTCCCCAATGTCCCCTCAGTGTCCCCTCAGTGTCCCCTCAGTGTCCCCAATGTCCCCAATGTCCCCTCAGTGTCCCGGACTGGCACCTGCTGGAGGTGGAGGTGACAGCGGTGACCGATGGTGGCCGAGCCCTCAGTGTCCCCAATGTCCCCATTGTCCCCTCAGTGTCCCCAATGTCCCCTCAGTGTCCCCAATGTCCCCAATGTCCCCTCAGTGTCCCCAATGTCCCCTCAGTGTCCCCAATGTCCCCTCAGTGTCCCGGACTGGCACCTGCTGGAGGTGGAGGTGACAGCGGTGACCGATGGTGGCCGAGCCCTCAGTGTCCCCAATGTCCCCAATGTCCCCTCAGTGTCCCCAATGTCCCCAATGTCCCCTCAGTGTCCCCAATGTCCCCTCAGTGTCCCCAATGTCCCCATTGTCCCCTCAGTGTCCCGGACTGGCACCTGCTGGAGGTGGAGGTGACAGCGGTGACCGATGGTGGCCGCGCCCTCAGTGTTCCCAATGTCCCCAATGTCCCCTCAGTGTCCCCAATGTCCCCGATGTCCCCTCAGTGTCCCGGACTGGCACCTGCTGGAGGTGGAGGTGACAGCGGTGACCGATGGTGGCCGCCCCCTCACCGTCACCAGCAGCCGCCGCAACCCCGCGGGCCACGGCGATGTCACGGGCAGGGCCACGCTGCAAAGCTTCTGGATCAGCCTGCAGGGTTTGTCACCTGTGTCCCCTCAGTGTCCCCTCAGTGTCCCCTCAGTGTCCCCTCAGTGTCCCCTCAGCGTCTCCTCAGCCTCCCCTCACCGTCCTCCCCTCCCTCACGCTCTCCCCTCCCCGCAGACTGCACCGGACACGGCGGCTGCGTCAAGTTCTGCTGAGCCGGAGCACCGGGAACCCCTCCCCCACCTCGGCGACATTTTGGGGACATTTTGGGGACAATAAAAGCCTGCCTGGCCCCGGTGGTGGTGGCGCCCTTCTTGTCATGGCGGCGGGGAGAGGGACGCGATGTGATTGGTGGAAACCTCGCGCGGGGCACGGCGGGAGGAAGGGTTCTCTCCGCTGATTGGCGGAGGCAGGGAGCAGAGCATTATGGGAAGAAGGTCGAGGCGCTGATTGGCTAGGAGGCGCCATAGGAAGGAGGTCGGCGCGCTCTGATTGGTCAGCGCTGCGCGAAGCATGACGGGAGTTGTAGTTGCGGCCTGAGGGGGCAGCGGCCGCCATGGCCCCGGAGGACGAGCGGGGTGAGGAGGGGGAAGCCGGGGCCGGATTTTGGGGGGTCCTGAAGGGTCCTGGGGGGGCTTGGGTGGGGCAGGAGGGGCTCAGAGGGGTTTTTTGGGGGGCAGGAGGGGGTTTGGGGGGGAGGGAGGCGAAGGCCGCGCCGAGGGCCCGTGAGGGGGAAGGGCCGGGTAGGCCTGGGGGGGGATCGGGGGGTCCTGGGGGGATTTTGGGGGGATTTGAAGAAACTTGGGGGGGGTCTTGTGGGAGGGTTTGGGGGTCCTGAAGATATTTGGGGGGAGAATTTGGGGGTGCCTGGAATTTTGGGGGTCTGGGGATCTCTGGGAGGGATTTTGGGGGAATTTCGGGGGGTCCCGGAGGAATTTGGGGGTCCTGAGGGGGATTTGGGGGTCCTGAGGGGGATTTGGGGGGATTTTGGGGACCCTGGGGGTCTCTGGGAGGGATTTTGGGGGAATTTCGGGGGGTTCCGGAGGAATTTGGGGGTCCTGAGGGGGATTTGGGGGGATTTTGGGGACCCTTGGGGTCTCTGGGAGGGGTTTGGGGGGAATTTTGGGGGGTCCCGGAGGAATTTGGGGGTCCTGAGGGGGATTTGGGGGTCCTGGGGGGGATTTTGGGGATCCTGGGGGTCTCTGGGAGGGATTTTGGAGGAATTTGGGGGTCCTGAGGGAGATTTGAGGGAATCTGGGGGGGATTTTGGGGATCCTGGGGGTCTCTGGGAGGGATTTTGGGGGAATTTTGGGGGGTCTCGGAGAAATTTGGGGGTCCTGAGGGGGATTTGGGGGTCCTGAGGGGGATTTGGAGGGATTTTGGGGACCCTGGGGGTCTCTGGGAGGGGTTTGGGGGGAAATTTCGTTGGGTCCCGGAGGAATTTGGGGGTCCTGAGGGGGATTTGGGGGTTCTGAGGGGGATTTTGGGGACCCTGGCGGTCTCTGGGAGGGATTTTGGGGAAATTTGGGGGTCCTGGGGGGGATTTGGGGGGACATCAGGAATTTGGGGAGGGGTCTGGGGGGGATTTGAGGGAATTTAGAGGGGATTTGGGGGATCCTGGGGGTCTCTGGGAGGATTTTGGGGGAATTTCGGGGGGTCCCAGAGGAATTTGGGGTCCTGGGGGGGATTTTGGGGTCTTGGGGGGGGATTTGGGAGTCCTGGGGGGGAATTGTGGGACACCACAAATTTGGGGAGGGGTCTGAGGGGGATTTTTGGGATCTTGGGGGGGTCTCTGGGAAGATTTTGGGGGGATTTGGGGGTCCCAGGGTAATTTGGGGGTCTCTGGGAGGGATTTTGGGGGAATTTTGGGGTCCCGGGAGAATTTGGGGGTCTCTGGGAGGGGTTCTGTGGGAATTTTGGGTCCTGGGGGGGATTTGTGGGACACCACGAATTTGGGGAGGGGTCTCGGGTGGATTTTGGAGATCCTGGGGGTTCCCTGGGAAGGATTTTGGGGGAATTTTGGGGGTCCCGGGTGAATTTGGGGGTCCTGGGTGAATTTGGGGGTCCCGGGGGGGGATTTGGGGGACACCACGAATTTGGGGAGGGGTCTCTGGGATGGATTTTGGGGATCCTGGGGGTTCCCTGGGAAGGATTTTGGGGGTCCGGGGTGAATTTGGGGGTCTCTGGGAAGGATTTTGGGGGGTCCTGAGGGGAAATTTGGGGGTCCCGGGTGAATTTTGGGGTCCTGGGGGGGATTTGGGGGACACCACGAATTTGGGGAGGGGTCTGGGGGGGATTTTGGGGATCCTGGGGGTCTCTGGGAAGGATTTTGGGGGAATTTTGGGGGTCCTGGGTGAATTTGGGGGTCCTGGGGGGGATTTGGGGGGACACCACGAATTTGGGGAGGGGTCTCAGGTGGATTTTGGGGATCCTGGGGGTCTCTGGGAGGGATTTTGGGGGAATTTCGGGGGGTCCCGGAGGAATTTGGGGGTCCTGGGGGGGATTTGGGGGGACACCACGAATTTGGGGAGGGGTCTGGGGGGGATTTAGGGGATTCTGGGGGGGTCTCTGGGAAGGATTTGGGGGATCCCGGGGGAAGTTTGGGGGGTCCCGGGGGAATTTTGGGGGGTCCTGGGGGGAATTTTGGGTCCTGGGGGGGATTTGGGGGACACCACGAATTTGGGGAGGGGTCTGGGGGGGATTTTGGGGATCCTGGGGGTCTCTGGGAAGGATTTTGGGGGAATTTTGGGGGTCCTGGGTGAATTTGGGGGTCCTGGGGGGGATTTGGGGGGACACCACGAATTTGGGGAGGGGTCTCAGGTGGATTTTGGGGATCCTGGGGGGTCTCTGGGAGGGATTTTGGGGGAATTTCGGGGGGTCCCGGAGGAATTTTGGGGTCCCGGGGGGATTTGGGGGGACATCACGAATTAGGGGAGGGGTCTGGGGGTGATTTAGGGGATCCTGGGGGGGTCTCTGGGAAGGATTTTGGGGGTCCCGTGGGAATTTTGGGGGGTCCTGGGGGGAATTTTGGGGGGTCCTGGGGGGAATTTTGGGGTCCCGGGGGGATTTTGGGGACAGCACGAATTTGGGGAGGGGTCTCTGAGGATGCTTTGAGCCAATTTAGGAGCTCCAGGAGCTGACTGAGACCCCTCCCCTCTCTCCCCGCAGCCCCCCAGGCCTCCCCCTCCCCCCCACCGGAGCCGGGGGGGGTCTCGGGGTCTCGGGGGGATTTGGGGGGGGGTCCGGGGGCGGGATTTGGGTCTGGGGTCTCGGGGGGTCTCTACCACGAGCGGCAGCGCCTGGAGCTGTGCGCCCTCCACGCCCTCAACAACCTCCTGCAGCGGCCCTGGCTCAGCAAAGCCGCGGCCGACGGCATCTGCCACCGGTGAGACCCCAGACCCAATTCGGGGAGGGGGCCCTGGGGGTGGGGGAAGGGGTCCTGAATTTGGGGAGGGGTCCCTGGGGGTGGGGAGGGGTCCCCGGGGGTGGGGGGAGGGGTCCTGAATTTGGGGAGGGGTCCTTGGGGGTGGGGGAGGGGTCCCTGGGGGATGGGGGAAGGGGTCCTGAATTTGGGGAGGGGTCCTGGGGGGGTTTTCTTGAATTTGGGGAGGGGTCTAAGGGGTGGGGAAAGGGGTCCTGAATTTGGGGAGGGGTCTGGGGGTCTCATGGGGTTTTCCTGAATTTGGGGAGGGGTCTCAGGGCTTTGGGTTAGTTTGGGGAGGGGTCTCAGGTGTTTGTGTTAATTTGGGGAGGGGTCTCAGGGGTTGTGTTAATTTGGGGAGGGGTCTCGGGTTAATTTGGGGAGGGGTCTCAGGTTAATTTGGGGAGGGGTCTCTGGTGTTTGGGTTAATTTGGGGAGGGGTCTCGGGGGGTTAATTTGGGGAGGGGTCTCGGGGTTAATTTGGGGAGGGGTCTCAGGTTAATTTGGGGAGGGGTCTCTGGTGTTTGTTTTAATTTGGGGAGGGGTCTCAGGTATTTGGGTTAATTTGGGGAGGGGTCTCGGGTTAATTTGGGGAGGGGTCTCAGGTTAATTTGGGGAGGGGTCTCAGGGGTTGGGTTAATTTGGGGAGGGGTCTCAGGTTAATTTGGGGAGGGGTCTCAGGGGTTGGGTTAATTTGGGGAGGGGTCTTGGGTTAATTTGGGGAGGGGTCTCAGGGGGTTAATTTGGGGAGGGGTCTCTGGTGTTTGGGTTAATTTGGGGAGGGGTCTCAGGTTAATTTGGGGAGGGGTCTCAGGGGGTTAATTTGGGGAGGGGTCTCAGGGTTAATTTGGGGAGGGGTCTCGGGTTAATTTGGGGAGGGGTCCTGGGGGTTAATTTGGGGAGGGGTCTCAGGGGTTGGGTTAATTTGGGGAGGGGTCTCAGGTTAATTTGGGGAGGGGTCTCAGGGGTTGGGTTAATTTGGGGAGGGGTCTCAGGTTAATTTGGGGAGGGGTCTCGGGTTAATTTGGGGAGGGGTCTCGGTTAATTTGGGGAGGGGTCTCCCCAGGCTGGCCCCCAACTCGCGGCCCAACCCCCACCGGAGCCCCCTGGGCACGGGGAACTACGACATCAACGTGGTGATGGCAGCGCTGGGCACGCTGGGGCTGGCGGCCGTCTGGTGGGACAAGCGGCGGTGAGACCCCTCCCCAAATTCCCACAGACCCCAGACCCAATTCCCGCACCCCTCCCGGGACCCCCCACCCAAATCTGGGGCTTCTCTGAGACCCCAGACCCAAATTCTGGACCCTCAACCCAATGGGAAACCTGCAAATCTCTCCTTTCTCCTGGGGTGTGTTGGGACAAGCAGCGGTGAGACCCCTCCCCAAATTCCCACAGACCCCAGACCCAATTCCCGCACCCATAACGGGACCCCCCACCCAAATCTGGGGCTGCCCCGAGACCCCAGACCCAAATTCTGGGACCCTGATTCAATCAGGACCTTGCCAATTTCTCGTTTCTCCTTGGGTGTATTGGGACAAAAGGTGGGGAGACCCCTCCCCAAATTAGGGATGGAGCCTCGAGACCCCAGACCCAAATCCCGCACCCCTCCCGGGATCCCCCCACCCAAATTTGGGGCTTCTCTGAGACCCCAGACCCAAATTCTGTACCCTCAAGCCAATGGGAACCTTGATAATTTCTCCTCGTTATGCTGGGGTGTGTTGGGACAAAAGTTGGGGAGACCCCTCCCCAAATTAGGGATGGATCTTCGAGACCCCAGACCCAAATTCTGAACCCCTCCCAGGACCCCCCACCCAAATTTGGGGCTTCTCTGAGACCCCAGACCCAAATTTAGGATCCCTCTGAGACCCCCACCCCTATTGAGAGCTGCCTTGCCACGCTGGGGCTGGCGGCCGTCTGGTGGGACAAACGGCGGTGAGACCCCTCCCCAAATTCCCACAGACCCCAGACCCAATTCCCGCACCCCTCCCGGGACCCCCCACCCAAATCTGGGGCTGCTCTGAGACCCCAGACCCAAATTCTGGACCCTCAACCCAATGGGAAACCTGCAAATTTTTCCTTTCTGCTGGGGTTTATTGGGACAAAAGGTGAGGAGACCCCTCCCCAAATTAGGGATGGAGCCTCGAGACCCCAGACCCAATTTCCGCACCCCTCCCGGGACCCCCCACCCAAATCTGGGGCTGCTCTGAGACCCCAGACCCAAATTCTGGACCCTCAACCCAATGGGAAACCTGCAAATCTCTCCTTTCTCCTGGGGTGTGTTGGCACAAAAGGTGAGGAGACCCCTCCCCAAATTAGGGATGGAGCCTCGAGACCCCAGACCCAAATTCTGGACCCCTCCCGGGACCCCCCACCCAAATCTGGGGCTTCTCTGAGACCCCAGACCCAAATTCTGTACCCTCAAGCCAATGGGAACCTTGATAATTTCTCCTCGTTATGCTGGGGTGTGTTGGGACAAAAGTTGGTGAGACCCCTCCCCAAATTTCTGATGGAGCCTTGAGACCCCAGACCCAAATTCTGAACCTTTCCTGGGACCCCCCACCCAAATCTGGGACTTCTCTGAGACCCCAGACCCAAATATGGGACCTGTCTGAGACCCCCAACCCAAATTTGGGACCTTGTGAATCTCTCCTTTCTCCTGGGCTGTGTTGGCACAAAAGCCAATGAGACCCCTCCCCAAATTAGGGATGGAGCCTCGAGACCCCAGACCCAATTCCCGCACCCCTCACGGGACCCCCCACCCAAATCTGGGGCTGCTCTGAGACCCCAGACCCAAATTCTGGACCCCTCCCGGGACCCCCCACCCAAATTTGGGGCTTCTCTGAGACCCCGGACCCAAATTTGGGACCTCTCAAATTTCTTGTTTCTCCTGGGGTGTGTTGGGACAAAAGGTGCTGAGACCCCTCCCCAAATTAGGGATGGAGCCTCGAGACCCCAGACCCAATTCCCGCACCCCTCCCGGGACCCCCCACCCAAATCTGGGGCTTCTCTGAGACCCCAGACCCAAATTTGGCACCTCTCAAATCTCTCCCCCCCACCCATTTCAGTGCCTGCAATGCCCACGATCGATCCGAGACCCCAGACCCAAATTCAAACCAATCCCTTGGGGTGTTAATTAATTAACCCCAATTAATTTGGGGTGTGGTCTCGCTGTCCCCCCCCCCGTTAATTAACACCCCCTCCCCAATTAATTTGGGGTGTTAATTAATTAACCCCAGTTAATTTGGGGTGTGGTCTCGGTGTCCCCCCCGTTAATTAACGCCCCTAAGTAATTTGGGGTGTTGATTAATGAACCCAAATTAATTTGGGGGTGTGGTCTCGGTGCCCCTCCCCGTTAATTAACATCCCCTCCCCAGTTAATCTGGGGTGTCAATTAACTAACCCCAATTAATTTGGGTTGTTAATTAATGAACCCAAATTAATTTGTGGTGTTAATTACTGAACCCCTATTAATTTGGGGTGTTAATTAACGAACCCCAGTTAATTTGGGGGGTGGTCCTGCTGTCCCCAGCCCCCTGGAGCGGCTCTCGGTGTTCCCCCCCGTTAATTAACGCCCCCTATTAATTTGTGGTGTTAATAAACCCCAATTAATTTGGGGTGTCAATTAACTAACCCAAGTTAATTTGTTGTGTTAATTAACGAACCCCAATTAACTTGGGGTGTTAATTAACGAACCCATGTTAATTAATGGTGTTGTCCCGGTGTCCCCAGCCCCCTGGAGCGGCTCTCGGAGTTCCCCCCCCGTTAATTAACTCCCCTTCCCCAGTTAATCTGGGGTAACGAACCCCAGTTAATTTGTGGTGTTAATTAACGAACCCCAATTAATTAATGGTGTTGTCCCGCTGTCCCCAGCCCCCTGGAGCGGCTCTCGGTGTCCCCAGTCCTGGGGTTCCTGCTGAACGTCCCCTCCCTAATTAATCTGGGGTGTCAATTAACTAACCCCAATTAATTCGGGTTGTTAATTAACAAACCCCTGTTAATTAATGGTGTTGTCCCGGTGTCCCCAGCCCCCTGGAGCGGCTCTCGGTGTCCCCAGTCCTGGGGTTCCTGCTCAACGTCCCCTCCCGGCCCCGTCTGGGGGGGCTGCGGCTGCCGCTGGCCCGGCCTCACTGGCTGAGCGTGAGACACCTGGGGGATTCCTTCTACAACCTGGACTCCAAACTGCCCGCACCTGCCAGCATCGGCACTGAGACACAGCTCAGGTGAGCTCAGGTGAGCTCAGGTGAGCCCCAGGTGAGCCCAGGTGACTCCAAACTGCCCGCACCTGCCAGCATCGGCAGCGAGGCACAGCTCAGGTGAGCTCAGGTGAGCTCAGGTGACTCCAAACTGCCCGCACCTGCCAGCATCGGCACTGAGACACAGCTCAGGTGAGCTCAGGTGAGCCCCAGGTGACTCCAAACTGCCCGCACCTGCCAGCATCGGCAGCGAGACACAGCTCAGGTGAGCCCAGGTGAGCTCAGGTGAGCCCCAGGTGAGCCCCAGGTGAGCCCCAGGTGACTCCAAACTGCCCGCACCTGCCAGCATCGGCAGCGAGACACAGCTCAGGTGAGCTCAGGTGAGCCCCAGGTGAGCCCAGGTGACTCCAAACTGCCCGCACCTGCCAGCATCGGCAGCGAGACACAGCTCAGGTGAGCTCAGGTGAGCCCCAGGTGAGCTCAGGTGACTCCAAACTGCCCGCACCTGCCAGCATCGGCACCGAGACACAGCTCAGGTGAGCTCAGGTGAGCCCAGGTGACTCCAAACTGCCCGCACCTGCCAGCATCGGCACTGAGACACAGCTCAGGTGAGCTCAGGTGAGCTCAGGTGAGCTCAGGTGACTCCAAACTGCCCGCACCTGCCAGCATCGGCAGCGAGACACAGCTCAGGTGAGGACAGGTGGGGACAGGTGAGCTCAGGTGAGCTCAGGTGAGCTCAGGTGACTCCAAACTGCCCGCACCTGCCAGCATCGGCACTGAGACACAGCTCAGGTGAGCCCAGGTGACTCCAAACTGCCCGCACCTGCCAGCATCGGCAGCGAGACACAGCTCAGGTGAGCTCAGGTGACTCCAAACTGCCCGCACCTGCCAGCATCGGCAGCGAGACACAGCTCAGGTGAGCTCAGGTGACTCCAAACTGCCCGCACCTGCCAGCATCGGCAGCGAGACACAGCTCAGGTGAGCTCAGGTGAGCCCAGGTGAGCTCAGGTGACTCCAAACTGCCCGCACCTGCCAGCATCGGCAGCGAGACACAGCTCAGGTGAGCTCAGGTGAGCTCAGGTGGGGACAGGTGAGCTCAGGTGGGGACAGGTGGGGTCACAGGTGGGATCCCAGGTGGGCTCAGGTGGGGACAGGTGGGGTCACAGATGGACTCAGGTGGGCTCAGGTGAGCCCCAGGTGGGATCAGGTGGGCTCGGGTGGGGTTGGGTGGGGTCAGGTGGGCTCCCAGGTGAGCTCAGGTGGGATCAGGTGGGCTCAGGTGAGCTCAGGTGAGCCCAAATGAGCCCCAGATGGGCTCAGGTGGGCTCTCAGGTGTGTCACAGGTGGGCTCAGGTGGGCTCAGGTGAGCTCCCAGGTGGGATCAGGGGTGCTGGGGGTCTCACCTGGGGGTGTCACCTCGGGGTCTCACCTGGGTGGTCTCACCTGGGGGTCTCACCTGGAGGGGTCTCACCTGGGGGGGTCTCACCTGGGGGGGTCTCACCTGAGGGTCTCACCTGAGGGTCTCACCTGGGGGTGTCACCTGAGGGTCTCACCTGGGGGGTCTCACCTGGGGGTGTCACCTGAGGGTCTCACCTGAGGGTCTCACCTGGGGGTGTCACCTGAGGGTCTCACCTGGGGGGGTCACCTGAGGGTCTCACCTGGGGGGTGTTACCTGGGGGTCTCACCTGGGGGTCTCACCTGGGGGTCTCACCTGGGGGTGTCACCTGGGGGTCTCACCTGGGGGGTGTTACCTGGGGGTCTCACCTGGGGGTCTCACCTGGGGGTCTCACCTGGGGGTCTCACCTGGAGGTCTCACCTGGGGGGTCTCACCTGGGCAGTCTCACCTGGGCGGTCTCACCTGGGGGTCTCACCTGGGGGTCTCACCTGGGTGGTCTAACCGGGGGGTCTCACCTGGGGGGTCTCACCTGGGGGTCTCACCTGGAGGTGTCACCTGGGGGTCTCACCTGGGGGGTCTCACCTGGGTGGTCTAACCGGGGGGTGTCACCTGGGGGTCTCACCTGGGGGGTGTTACCTGAGGGTCTCACCTGGGCAGTGTCACCTGGGGGTCTCACCTGGGGGGTCTCACCTGGGGGTCTCACCTGGGGGTCTCACCTGGGGGTCTCACCTGCAGGGAGTTCCTGCAGCGGGTGTTGGATGAGGGGAGCTCGGAGCTGTTCCTGGTGGTGCCGCGGGAGGTGGAGGAGGAGGGGACCTGGTTGAAGCCTGAGTGACACCTGAACAACACCTGAATGACACCTGAATGACACCTGAACGACACCTGAGTGACACCTGAACGACACCTGAGTGACACCAAGTGACACGTGAGTGACACCTGAATGACACCTGAATGACACCTGAACGACACCTGAACAACACCTGAGGGACACCTGAACAACACCTGAGGGACACCTGAACAACACCTGAGGGACACCTGAATGACACCAGAGTGACCCCAAGTGACACCTGAACAACACCTGAGTGACACCTGAGGGACACCTGAGTGACCCCGAGTGACACCTGAGGGACAACCGGGTGACCCCTGACACCTGAGTGACACTTGAACACCTGAGTGACATCGAGTGACACCTGTGACACCTGAATGACACCTGAACGACACCTGGGTGACACCTGAATGACACCTGAATGACACCTGAACACCTGAGTGACACCTGAGTGACACCTGAGTGACACCTGGGTGACACCTGAACACCTGAACACCTGGGTGACACCGAGTGACACCTGAACGACACCTGAACGACATCTGAGGGACACCGAGTGACACCTGAAGGACACCTGAACACCTGAGTGACACCTGGGTGACACCTGAGTGACACCTGAGTGACACCCGAACAACACCTGAACAACACCAAAATGACACCTGAGTGACACCTGAGTGACACCTGAACAACACCTGAACAACACCTGAACACCTGAGTGACACCAAGTGACACCTAAACAACACCTGAGTGACACCTGAGTGACACCCGGGTGACACCTGAGTGACACCTGAACAACACCCAGGTGACACCGGAGTGGCACCTGAGGGACACCTGAGGGACACCTGAACAACACTTGGGTGACACCTGAATTGACATCTGAGTGACACCTGAGTGACACCTGAGTGACACCTGAACACCTGAACACCTGGGTGACACCGAGTGACACCGTGTGACACCTGAGTGACACCTGACACCGAGTGACACCTGAACAACACCTGAGGGACACCGAGTGACACCTGAGTGACACCTGAGTGACACCAAGTGACACCTGAACAACACCTGAACAACACCTGAGGGACACCTGAACGACACCTGAACGACACCTGAATGACACCTGGGTGACACCTGAACACCTGAGCGACACCTGAGTGACACCTGAGGGACACCTGAGGGACACCGAGTGACACCTGAACAACACCTGAACAACACCTGAACACCTGAGTGACACCAAGTGACACCTAAACAACACCTGAGTGACACCTGAGTGACCCCAAGTGACACCTGAATGACACCTGAACACCTGAGTGACACCTGGGTGACACCTGAACACCTGAACACCTGGGTGACACCGAGTGACACCTGAACGACACCTGAGTGACACCGTGTGACACCTGAGTGACACCTGACACCGAGTGACACCTGAGTGACACCTGAGTGACACCAAGTGACACCTGAACAACACCTGAGGGACACCTGAGGGACACCTGAATGACACCTGAACAACACCTGAGGGACACCTGGGTGACACCTGAGTGACCCCAAGTGACACCTGAGGGACACCTGAACATCACCTGAACGACACCTGAATTGACATCTGAGTGACACGTGGGTGACACCTGTGACACCTGGGTGACACCTGGGTGACACCTGAGGGACACCTGGGTGTCACCTGTGCAGTTTTGGGGTTGTTCCGGGTGTTTCTGCGGGTCCGGGGCTGTCTCTGCTGTGAATTCCGGAGGGAAAAGGACGAGAAGCGATGCTTGGGAGCTTGGTGTCCTCGTGGTTGTTCGGAAATCCCCAAATTTCACCCCAAAATCACCAAATTTCACCCCAAAATCACCAAATTTCACCCCAAAATCACCAAATTCCAGCCCAAATCACCAAATTTCACCCCAAAATGCCCCAATTCCACCCCAAATCTCTGATTTCCACCCCAAATCCCCAAATTTCATCCCCAGAATCGCCAAATTTCACCCCCAAATGCCCAAATTTTGCCCAAAATCCCCAAATTTCATCCCCCAAATCCCCAAATTTCACCCCAAAATGGCCAAATTCCAGCCCAAATCTCTGAATTTCAGCCCAAAATCGCCAAATTTTGCCACAGAATCCCCAAATTTCACCCCAAAATGCCCCAATTCCAGCCCAAATCTCTCATTTTCACCCCAAAATCCCCCAAAATTTGCCACAAGATCTCCAAATTTTGCCCCAAAATCTCTTAATTTCACCCCAAAATGTCCCAATTCCACCCCAAATCTCTGATTTCCAACCCAAATCCCCAAATTTTGCCTCAAAATCCCCAAATTTCACCCCAAAATCACCAAATTTCACCCCAAAATGCCCCAATTCCAGCCCAAATCTCTGATTTTCACCCCAAAATCACCAAATTTCACCCCAAAAAGCCCCAATTCCGGCCCAAATCTCTGATTTTCCCCCAAAATCCTTGAATTCCACCCCAAAAATCCCAAATTTATCCCAAAAATCCCAAATTTCACCCCAAAATCCCCAAATTTCAACCCAAAATGCCCCAATTCCAGCCCAAATTCCTGAATTTTCCCCCCAAAATCCCCAAATTTCACCCCAAAATTCCCAAATTTATCCCAAAATCCCCAAATTTAACCCCAAAATTCCCGAATTTCACCCCAAAATTCCTAAATTTAGCCCCAAAATTTCCAAATTTCACCCCAAAATTCCCAAATTTCACCCAAAATTCCCAAATTTATCCCAAAATTCCCAAATTTCACCCCAAATTCCCAAATTTTCCCCCAAAATTCCCGGCGGGAAAGCCGGGATGGGGGCGTTACCAAGCATCGCACGTGCATTTTGATTGGTTCTCCACTTTGATTGACAGCTGCATTCATCACGCGCAGCCAATCAGCGCGCGGCGCGGCGTCTGGGGAGTGTGGCTCAGAATCCTCGGATTTCTCCCCAAAATCTCCGTTTTTCGCACACAAATCCTCGAATTTCCCCCCAAACCCGACAATTCCACCCCTAAAACGCCGAAATTTTCACCAAAATCCCCGAATTTCATCCCAAAAATCCCCAAATTTCCCCCGCGCATTTCCGGACGGGAGAGGCGGGAAACCTGAGGCGGAGGGCGTGACCACCCCATATCGGCGTTCTGATTGGCTCTCCACTGTGATTGACACCCTCTCCTCACCCGCCCAGCCAATCAGCTCGGAGCATTCGCGATCGGCGCTCTCGCAGTTCAAAATCCTCGAATTAACACCCGAAATACCCAAGTTTTGCCCCAAAATCATCGTATTTCGCTCAAAAATCCACGAATTCCCTCCAAAACCCGTGAATCCTACAAAGAAACCCCCAAATTCTACCCCAAAACCCCCGAAATTCTCCCCCCACAGGGCGCAGCGCGGGAGGCGGGAAACCTGAGGCGGCGGCGCGACCGCCCCCGAGCCGCGCTCTGATTGGTTCTCCAGCTTGATTGACACCTTCTCAGAGCTTGTCCAGCCAATCAGGACGCGGCGTTGCACCTCTGGTGGCGCCGGCGCAGTGGCGCTGGCGGCTCTCCCTGGTGGTCTAGTGGTTAGGATTCGGCGCTCTCACAGTTCAAAATCCTCGAATTAACACCCGAAATACCCGAGTTTTGCCCCAAAACCATCGTATTTCGCTCAAAAATCCACGAATTCCCTCCAAAACCCGTGAATCCTACAAAGAAACCCCCAAATTCTACCCCAAAACCCCCGAAATTCTCCCCCCACAGGGCGCAGCGCGGGAGGCGGGAAACCTGAGGCGGCGGCGCGACCGCCCCCGAGCCGCGCTCTGATTGGTTCTCCAGCTTGATTGACAGCCCCTCAGAGCTTGTCCAGCCAATCAGGACGCGGCGTTGCGCCTCTGGTGGCGCCGGCGCAGTGGTGCTGGCGGCTCTCCCTGGTGGTCTAGTGGTTAGGATTCGGCGCTCTCACCGCCGCGGCCCGGGTTCGATTCCCGGTCAGGGAAATAAAAACTCGCCTAATTTGTTTTATTTTATTTTTATTATTTTTTTCCCCCCTTTTCCCTTTTTTTCCAAAGCCTCGCGGTCCCTCTTTTCCTTCTCCCCCATATTTAGCGTTTCGTTTGAAAGGAATTTATTCGATTTTAAAGAAAAAAAAACGGGGGATGTGATGAATTAAAAAAAAATTTAAAAAATAATAATAGAAATAAAATCGGGCGGTGCTGTCGCGATATGGCCGCGACAGAAGCTGAGGCACCGCTGGGATTCGAACCCAGGATCTCCTGTTTACTAGACAGGCGCTTTAACCAACTAAGCCACGGCGCCCGCGCGTTCTCCGCGCCGCCCTCAACCCCCATCACCCCCCCCAGCCCCTCCCCCACCCCCCCCCCAAAAAGGGGAGACCCCCAAACCCCCCCATTTCCCCTCCCCCCAAAAAGGGGAGACCCCAAAACCTCGATTCAGGGGACCCCGCCCCCCAAAAATGGCCGAATTTCAGCTCAAATCCCCTCCCCCACTCTCTATTCGTGTGTCCTGGGATCCCCCAAATCCCCCCAAATCCCCCCAAATCCCCCCAAAATCCCCCCAAAATCCTTCTAAACCCCCTCACCCCCCAAAATCCCCCTTAAATCCCCCCAAAAACCCTCAAATCGCCCCAAAATCTTCCCAGGGATTCCCCAAAATCCCCCCAAAACCCCTCAATTCTCCCCAAAATTCTCCTAAAACCCCCTCACCCCCCGAAAATCCCCCCAAAGACCCCGAAAATCCTCCCCAAAAACCTTCAAATTTCCCCAAAATCTCTCCAGGAATTCTCCAAAATCCCCCTAAAGCCCCTCAAATCCCCTCAAAATCCTCCCAAAATCCTCCTAAAACTTCCTCACCCCCCGAAAATCCCCCTAAAATCCCTCAAATCCCCCAAAAATCACTCCCGGGATTCCCCAAAATTCCCCTGAAACCCCCTCACCCCCCGAAAATCCCCCCAAAGACCCCTCAAATCCCCCCAAAAACCCTCAAATCGCCCCAAAATCTCCCCAGGGATTCCCCCCAAAATCCCCCCTAAATCCCCCTGAAATCCCCCCACCCCCCGAAAATCCCCCCAAAACCCCTCGAATCCCCCCCAAATCTCCCCAGGGATTCCCCAAAATCCCCCCAAAACCCCTCAATTCC
Source organism: Poecile atricapillus (assembly GCF_030490865.1). Lineage (NCBI taxonomy): Eukaryota > Metazoa > Chordata > Aves > Passeriformes > Paridae > Poecile > Poecile atricapillus. The sequence goes on from NC_081278.1 coordinate 1,285,240, forward strand.
CCCCAAAATCCCCCCCAAAACCCCTCAATTCCCCCCAAAATCCCCCCCAAACCCCTCAATTCCCCCCAAAATCCCCCCAAACCCCTCAATTCCCCCCAAAATCCCCCCAAAGCCCCTCAGTTCCCCCCAAAATCACCCCAAAACCCCTCAGTTCCCCCCAAAATCCCCCCAAAACCCCTCAATTCCCCCCAAAATCCACCCAAAACCCCTCAATTCCCCCCAAAATCCCCCCAAAACCCCTCAATTTCCCCCAAAATCCCCCCAAAACCCCTCAGTTCCCCACAAAATCCCCCCAAAACCCCTCAGTTCCCCCCAAAATCCCCCCAAAGTCCCTCAGTTCCCCCCAAAATCCCCCCAAAGTCCCTCAGTTCCCCCCAAAATCCCCCCAAAACCCCTCAGTTCCCCCCAAAATCCCCCCAAAGTCCCTCAGTTCCCCCCAAAATCCCCCCAAAACCCCTCAGTTCCCCCCAAAATCCCCCCCGGGAACAAAAATAGGGGAGGGGAGACCCCCCCAAAAAAAAAAAAAAAAAAAAAAATCTCCCCGCGTGCCTTTTTGGGGCTCCCAGCTGCCCCTCGCGCCCCCTCCTCCGCGGTGGCGCAGCGGGATCGGCCCCACCCCGTCACGGGTGGGACCGGGGTTCGAGGCCCGGCAGGACCCGAGGAGTTCTTCCTCATATTATATTATATTATATTATATTATATTATATTATATTATATTATATTATATTATATTATATTATATTATATTATATTATATTATATTATATTATATTATATTATATTATATTATATTATATTATATTATATTATATTATATTATATTATATTATATTATATTATATTACATTACATTTTGCTTTATTTTATTTTATTTTATTTTATTTTGTTTCGCTTTATTTTATTTTATATTTTTCCTGGTTTTGTTTTACTTTATTTTATTTCGCTTTATTTTATTTTATTTTATATTTTTCCTGGTTTTATTTTATTTTATTTTATTTCGTTTTATTTTATTTTATTTTATTTTATTTTATTTTATTTTATTTTATTTTATTTTATTTTATTTTATTTTATTTTATTTTATTTTATTTCGCTTTATTTTATTTTATTTCGCTTTATTTTATTTTATTTCGCTTTTTTTTATTTTATTTCGCTTTTTTTTATTTTATTTTATATTTTTCCTGGGTTTATTTTATTTTATTTTATTTTATTTTATTTTATTTTATTTTATTTTATTTTATTTTGATTTATTTTGCTTTATTTTATTTTATTTTATTTTGCTTTCTTTTATTTTATTTTATTTTATTTTTATTTATTTTATTTTATTTTATTTTATTTTATTTTTATTTTTATTTATTTAATTTAATTTAATTTAATTTAATTTAATTTAATTTTATTTTATTTTATTTTATTTTATTTTATTTTATTTTATTTTATTTTATTTTATTTCGCTTTATTTTATTTCGTTTTATTTTATTTTATTTTATTTTATTTTATTTTATTTTATTTTATTTTATTTTATTTTATTTTATTTTATTTCGCTTTATTTTATTTTATTTTATATTTTTCCTGGTTCTATTTGATTTTTCCCCTCTTTTTTAAACATTTTTCTTTATTTCCATCGGTTTTCTTCAGTTTTTCCAATTATTTTAAATTTTTCCGCCTTTTTTTTTTTGCCTTTTCCGCCTTTTTTTAAATCTCATTTTTTTTTTCCCTTTTCCGCCGAAAAAAACCTGAATTTCAACGGAAAAAAAATGAGGGGAAAAGAGGGAAAAATGGGAAAATTGAGGGAAAATGGGAAAAAATGAGGGGAAAAGAGGGAAAAATGGGAAAATTGAGGGAAAATGGGAAAAAATGAGGGGGAAAAGGGAAAATTGAGGGAAAATGGGAAAATCGAGGGGAATTGAGTTTAAAAGGGGAAAATTGAGGGAAAAATTTGGGTGAAAATGGGAAAATTCAGGGAAAAAGAGGAAAAAATTGGGAAAAATTTGGGGAAAATGAAGGAAAAGGGGGAAAAATGAAAGAAAATGGGGGAAAATGAGAAGAAATGGGAAAATTGAGGTGAAAAATAGAAATTTAGAGAAAAACTGGGATAAAATGAGGGGAAAATGGGAAAAAATGAGGGGGGAAAATGAAATTAAAGGGATAAATTGAGGGGAAAATGGGAAAAAAGAGGGAAAAATGGGAAAAAAGAGGGAAAAATGGGGAAAAAAAGAGGGAAAAATGAAATTAAAGGAATAAATTGAGGGGGAAATGGGAAAAAATGAGGGAAAAATGGGAAAAAAGAGGGAAAAATGGGAAAAAAATCGGGATAAAATGGGAAAAAATTCGGGAAAAATTGGGGGAAAAATCGGAAAAAATGGGAAAAAAATCGGGAAAAATGGGGGAAAAAACCGGGAAAAATGGGAAAAAAATCGGGAAAAATGGGGGAAAAACTTGGGAAAAATGGGAAAAAAGTTGGGGAAAATGGGAAAAAACCGCGAAAAATGGAAAAAAACCTGGGGAAAATGGGAAAAAAATAGCGAAAAATGGAAAAAAAATCGGGAAAAATGGGGGAAAAATCGGGAAAATGGGAAAAAAATCGGGATAAAATGGAAAAAAAAATCGGGAAAAATGGGAAAAAAATCGCGAAAAATGGGGGAAAAAAATCGGGGAAAATGGGGAGAAAATCGGGAAAAATCGGGGAAAAATCGGGAAAAATGGGGAAAAAATCGGGAAAAATGGAAAAAAATCGGGGAAATGGAAAAAAATCGGGGAAATGGGAAAAAATCGGGAAAAATGGGGGGAAAATCGGGAAAAATGGGAAAAAAATCGGGGAAAAATGGGGGAAAAATCGGGGAAAATGGGGGGAAAATCGGGAAAAATGGGGAAAAAGTCGGGAAAAATGGGGAAAAAATCGGGAAAAATGGGGGGAAAAGTCGGGAAAATGGGGGAAAAAATCGGGAAAATGGAAAAAAATCGGGAAAATGGGGAAAAAATCGCGAAAAATGGGAAAAAAATCGGGAAAAATGGGAAAATAAATCGGGAAAATGGGAAAAAATCGGGAAAATGGGACAAAAAATCGGGAAAAATGGGGAAAAATCGGGGGAAAATGGGAAAAAATCGGGAAAAATAAGAAAAAATCGGGAAAATGGGAAAAAAATCGGGAAAATGGGGAAAAAAATCGCGAAAAATGGGAAAAAATCGGGGAAAATGGAAAAAAAATCGGGAAAATGGGGGTAAAAATCGGGAAAATGGGGAAAAAATCGGGAAAAATGAGAAAAAAAAATCGGGAAAATGGGAAAAAAACCGGGAAAAATGAGAAAAAAAAATCGGGAAAATGGGAAAAAAAACCGGGAAAAATGGGAAAAAAATCGGGAAAAATGGGAAAAAATCGGGGAAATGGAAAAAAAATCGGGGAAAGTGGGAAAAAAATCGGGGAAAATGGGGGGAAAAATCGGGAAAATGGAAAAAAAATCGGGGAAAATGGGAAAAAAATCGGGGAAAATGGGGAAAAAATCGGGAAAAATGGGGGAAAAAATCGGGAAAATGGGAAAAAAACCGGGAAAAAATGGGAAAAAAATCGGGGAAAATGGGAAAAAACGGGAAAAACGGGGGGAAAATCGGGAAAAATGGGGAAAAAGTCGGGAAAAATGGGGAAAAAAATCGGGAAAATGGGAAAAAACCGCGAAAAATGGAAAAAAAACCGGGGAAAATGGGAAAAAAATCGCGAAAAATTGAAAAAAAAATCGGGAAAATGGGAAAAAAATCGGGAAAAATGGGATTTAGCAGAGGATGGTTTCGATCCATCGACCTCTGGGTTATGGGCCCAGCACGCTCCCGCTGCGCCACTCTGCTGCTCCTGCAAAAACCTCCTTAATTTGCACCTAATTAACCTCTGATGACGTCATCGCTACTAAAAATTGTTTTTTTCTTCCCTGGATGGCGCCGCTTTTTTATTTTGATTTTTTTCCCATTTTTTAAATTTAATTTTCTTATTTTAAATTTATTTTTTAGGGGTTTTTTAGGGTTTTTTTTTCTTTTTTTTCCGTTTTTTTCACCTTTTTCGTTGTTTTTTTTTCTATTTTGCATTTTTTTTATTCTTTTCTTTCCTTTTATTAAAAAGTTCTGGATGGGAGGGGAGGATTTAGGAAATTCCGGGATGCAGGAGAGGGAAAAAAGGAGGAAAAGTGGGGGGAAAAGGGAAAAAATGAGGGGAAAAGAGAAAAACTGGAAGAAAAAAATCAGATTTTTTTTTGAGGGGAAAAATGAGGGGGAATTTGGAGGGAAAAAAAAAGAAATTTCAGGGGGAAAAGGGAGAAAATTGGGAAAATAAAAGGAGGAAAATGGGGGAAAACTGGGAAAAATAAAAGGAGAAAATTGGGGGAAATTAAAACCAGAAAATTGGGGGGGAAAGGGAAAAAAGTGGGAGAAATAAAAGGAAAAAATTGGAAAAAAAAATAAAAAGAAATATGGGGGGAAAGGAAGAAAATTGGGGAAAATAAAAGGAGAAAATTGGGGAAAAAAAGGAAAATAATTTGGTTAAAAAAGAGAAAATTGAGGAAAAAAATTAAAAATTGGGAAAAAACGAAGAGAAAATTGGGGAAAAAATAGAGAAAATTGGGAGAAAGGAGAAAATTGGAGGAAAAAGGAGAAAATTGGGGGGAAAATGAGAAAAATGGGGGAAAAAAGGAGAAAATTGGGTAAAAAAGGAGAAAATTGTGGAAAAAGAGATAGAATGAGGATTAAGGAGAAAATTGGGGGAAAACGAAAAAATTTGGTTAAAAAAGAGAAAACTGGGGGAAAAAATGAGAAAATTGAGGAAAAATAGAGAAAATTAGGGGTAAAAGGAGAAAACTGGGAGAAAAAAAATCGGGACAAAGGAGAAATGTGTGGGAAAAAGGGGAAAAATGAGAAAAAAGCAGAAAAATTGAGAAAAAAGAAGAGAAAACGGAGGGAAAAATGCAAAAATCGAGAGAAAAACAGGGAATCAAAAAAACTGGAAAACCAGGGGAATAAAAAAGCCGAAAAAAAGGAAATTTGGGGGAAAGAGTGTGAAAAGGGGGTTCGGTTGAGGGTGGGGGAAGGGCACCGCGATTTGGCGGCGCCGGGATTCGAACCCGCGGCTTCTGGAGCTGGAGCCCCGCCCGGGCCACGCCCCCGAGCTTTGACCACGCCCCCTCCGCGCTGGCCACGCCCCCCGAGCGCGCCCCTTGGCGGCCGGGCGCGGCCGCGCAGCCGCGGACGAGGTGGCCGAGTGGTTAAGGCGATGGACTGCTAATCCATTGTGCTCTGCACGCGTGGGTTCGAATCCCACCCTCGTCGGGATAACAGTTTTGGGGGAAAAAAACCCGGAATTCGCTTTTTTTGGGGGGTGACCCCAAATTCCCCAATCCCAGCCCTGCCCGGAGCTGATTTTGGGGGAAAAATCCCGGAATTCCCTTTTTTGGGGTGACCCCAATCCTGGAATCCCACCCTGGTCAGGAGCTGATTTTTTGGGGAAAAAACTCGGAATTCCCTTTTCTTGATGTGATCCCAAATTCCCCAATCCCAGCCCTGCCCGGAGCTGATTTTTGGGGCAGAACACCCCAATTTTGGGACCCCTTGCTCCTGAAAATTCCCTTTTTTGGGAATTCGCTTTTAGGAGAAAAATCCCCGATTTTTGGGGTGGGATCCCGTTATTTTTGGGACGATCCAAAATTCCCCAATCCCAGCCCTGCCCGGAGCTGATTTTGGGGGGAAAAACCTGGAATTCCCTTTTTTTGGGGGTGACCCCAATCCTGGAATCCCACCCTGGTCAGGAGCTGATTTTTGGGGGAAAAAATCTCGGAATTCCCTTTTCTTGATGTGATCCCAAATTCTCCAATCCCAGCCCTGCCCGGAGCTGCTTTTTGGGGGGAAAATCCCGGAATTCCGTTTTTTTTGGGGTGACCCCAATCCTGGAATCCCACCCTGGTCAAGGGCTGATTTTTGGGGGAAAAAACCCGGAATTCATTTTTCTTGATGTGATCCCAAATTCCCCAATCCCAGCCCTGCCGGGAGCTGATTTTTGGGGCAGAACACCCCAATTTTGGGACTCCTCTCTCCTGAAAATTCCCTTTTTTGGGAAATGCGCTTTTGGGAGAAAAATCCCCGATTTTTTGGGATAGGATCCCGTTATTTTTGGGATGACCCAAAATTCCCCAATCCCAGCCCTGTCCGGATCCGATTTTTGGGGGAAAAATCCCGGAATTCCCTTTTCTTGATGTGACCCCAAATTTCCCAATCCCAGCCCTGCCCGGAGCTGATTTTGGGGGAAAAAACCCGGAATTCCCTTTTCTTGATGTGATCCCAAATTCTCCAATCCCAGCCCTGCCCGGAGCTGATTTTTGGGGCAGAACACCCCAATTTGGAGTCCCTGTCTCCTTAAAATTCCCTTTTTTTGGGGGGTGATCCCAATCCTGGAATCCCACCCTGGTCAGGAGCTGATTTTTGGGGAAAAAAACCGGAATTAATTTTTCTTGATGTGATCCCAAATTCCCCAATCCCAGCCCTTCCCGGAGCTGATTTTTGGGGCAGAACACCCCAATTTTGGAACCCCTCGCTCCTGAAAATTCCCTTTTTTGGGAAATGCACTTCTGGGGCAAAAATCCCCGATTTTTTGGGATAGGATCCCGTTATTTTTGGGATGATCCAAAATTCCCCAATCCCAGCCCTGTCCGGATCTGATTTTGAGGGAAAAAACCTGGAATTCCCTTTTTTTGGGGGTGACCCCAATCCTGGAATCCCACCCTGGTCAGGAGCTGATTTTTGGGGGAAATAAACCGGAATTCATTTTTCTTGATGTGATCCCAAATTCCCCAATCCCAGCCCTGCCCGGAGTTGATTTGGGGGGAAAAATCCCGGAATTCCCTTTTCTTGATGTGATCCCAAATTCCCCAATCCCAGCCCCGCCCGGATCCAATTTTGGGGGAAAAAAACTGGAATTCCCTTTTTTTGGGGGTGACCCCAATCCTGGAATCCCACCCTGGTCAGGAGCTGATTTTTTGGGGAAAAAAACCGGAATTCCCTTTTTTTGGTGGTGACCCCAAATTCCCCAATCCCAGCCCTGCCGGGAGCTGATTTTTGGGGCAGAACACCCCAATTTTGGAACCCCTCTCTCCTGAAAATTCCCTTTTTTGGGAAATGCGCTTTTGGGGCAAAAATCCCCGATTTTTGGGATAGGATCCCGTTATTTTTGGGATGACCCAAAATTCCCCAATCCCAGCCCTGTCCGGAGCTGATTTTGGGGGAAAAAACCTGGAATTCCCTTTTTTTGGGGGTGACCCCAATCCTGGAATCCCACCCTGGTCAGGAGCTGATTTTTTGGGGAAAAAACCCGGAATTCCCTTTTCTTGATGTGATCCCAAATTCCTCAATCCCAGCCCTGCCCGGAGCTGATTTTTGGGGCAGAACACCCCAATTTGGAGTCCCTGTCTCCTTAAAATTCCCTTTTTTTGGGGTGACCCCAATCCTGGAATCCCACCCTGGTCAGGAGCTGATTTTTTGGGGAAAAAATCCCGGAATTCCCTTTTTTTGGGGGTGACCCCAAATTCCCCAATCCCAGCCCTACCGGCAGCTGATTTTTGGGGCAGAACACCTCAATTTTGGGACCCGTCGCTCCTGAAAATTCCCTTTTTTGGGAAATGCTCTTTTAGGAGAAAAATCCCCGATTTTTTGGGGTGGGATCCCGTTACTTTTGGGATGACCCAAAATTCCCCAATCCCAGCCCTGCCCGGAGCTGATTTTGGGGGAAAAAACCCGGAATTCCCTTTTCTTGATGTGATCCCAAATTCTCCAATCCCAGCCCTGCCCGGAGCTGATTTTTGGGGCAGAACAACCCAATTTTGGAGTCCCTGTCTCCTTAAAATTCCCTTTTTTTGGGGTGACCCCAATCCTGGAATCCCACCCTGGTCAGGAGCTGATTTTTGGGGGAAAAAAACCGGAATTCATTTTTTTTGGTGGTGACCCCAAATTCCCCAATCCCAGCCCTGCCCGGAGCTGATTTTTGGGGCAGAACACCCCAATTTTGGAACCCCTCTCTCCTGAAAATTCCCTTTTTTGGGAAATGCTCTTTTAGGAGAAAAATCCCCTATTTTTGGGATAGGATCCCGTTATTTTTGGGACGATCCAAAATTCCCCAATCCCAGCCCTGTCCGGAGCTGATTTTTGGGGGAAAAATCCCGGAATTCCCTTTTTTTGGTGGTGACCCCAAATTCCCCAATCCCAGCCCTGACCGGAGCTGATTTTTGGGGCAGAACAACCCAATTTTGGAAGCCTTCTCTCCTGAAAATTCCCTTTTTTGGGGTGACCCCAATCCTGGAATCCCACCCTGGTCAGGAGCTGATTTTTTGGGGAAAAAATCCCGGAATTCCCTTTTCTTGATGTGATCCCAAATTCCCCAATCCCAGCCCTGCCCGGAGCTGATTTTTGGGGCAGAACACCCCAATTTTGGAGTCCCTGTCTCCTGAAAATTCCCTTTTTTGGGAAATGCACTTTTAGGAGAAAAATCCCCGATTTTTTGGGATAGGATCCCATTATTTTTGGGACGATCCAAAATTCCCCAATCCCAGCCCTGTCCGGATCCGATTTTGGGGGAAAAAACCTGGAATTCCCTTTTCTTGATGTGATCCCAAATTCCCCAATCCCAGCCCTGACCGGAGCTGAGTTTTGGGGCAGAACACCCCAATTTTGGAGTCCCTGTCTCCTTAAAATTCCCTTTTTTTGGGGTGACCCCAATCCTGGACTCCCACCCTGGTCAGGAGCTGATTTTTGGGGGAAAAATCCCGGAATTCATTTTTCTTGATGTGATCCCAAATTCCCCAATCCCAGCCCTGCCCGGAGCTGATTTTTGGGGCAGAAAACCCCAATTTTGGAACCCCTCTCTCCTGAAAATTCCCTTTTTTGGGAAATGCGCTTTTGGGGCAAAAATCCCCGATTTTTGGGATAGGATCCCATTATTTTTGGGATGACCCAAAATTCCCCAATCCCAGCCTTGTCCGGAGCTGATTTTGGGGGAAAAAACCTGGAATTCCCTTTTTTTGGGGGTGACCCCAATCCTGGAATCCCACCCTGGTCAGGAGCTGATTTTTTGGGGAAAAAACTCGGAATTCCCTTTTCTTGATGTGATCCCAAATTCCCCAATCCCAGCCCTGCCCGGAGCTGATTTTTGGGGCAGAACACCCCAATTTTGGAACGCCTCGCTCCTGAAAATTCCCTTTTTTGGGAAATGCGCTTTTGGGGCAAAAATTCCCGATTTTTGGGATAGGATCCCGTTATTTTTGGGATGACCCAAAATTCCCCAATCCCAGCCTTGTCCGGAGCTGATTTTGGGGGAAAAATCCCGGAATTCCCTTTTTTTGGGGGTGACCCCAATCCTGGAATCCCACCCTGGTTAGGATAAGAGTTTTGGGGGAAAAATCCCGGAATTCCCTTTTCTTGATGTGATCCCAAATTCTCCAATCCCAGCCCTGCCCGGAGCTGATTTTTGGGGCAGAACACCCCAATTTTGGAATCCCCCTCCCCAAAAATTCCCTTTTTAAAGTCCCCCCCCAATCCCCTCCCAGTTCCTCCCAGTTCCCGCCCAGTTCCCGCCCTGGCCCCGCCCCCTTTCCGGAGGTGACGTCATCGCGCGCGAGCGCGGCCGGAAAAGGCTCCGGGGGCGGCGGCGGCGCCCGGTGAGAACTGGAGGGGACTGGGATTGAACTGGGATAAACTGGGATGGACTGGGAGGGACTGGGATGGACTGAGATTGAACTGGGATGGACTGGGAGGGACTGGGATGGACTGAGAGGAACTGGGATAAACTGGGATTGAACTGGGATGGACTGGGATGGACTGGGATGGACTGGGAGGGACTGGGATGGGCTGGAATGGACTGGGATAAACTGGGATGGACTGGGAGGGACTGGGATTGAACTGGGATAAACTGGGGGGGACTGGGATTGACTGGGATGGACTGGGAGGGACTGGGGGGGACTGGGATAAACTGGGATGGACTGGGATTGAACTGGGATAAACTGGGATGGACTGGGATTCAACTGGGATAAACTGGGAGGGACTGGGATTGAACTGAGATTGAACTGGGATTGAACTGGGATGAACTGGGAGGGTCCCCAGGGGATCCCCAATCCCAGCTCGGGGCATTCCCAGGTGGATCCCAAATCCCAAATTTCGGGGCTTTCCCGGCAGATCCCAAATCCACCTCGGGAGACCCCAAATCCCAAATTCCCGGGGCTCCTTTTCCCAGGAATCCCCTCCCCCCACCCCGCTAATGAGATGCAAATGACTCATTTGCATATTCACAGCCTCATTTATCCCCGTCCCTTTCCTGGGATCAGCCGGGTGACCCAAAAACCGGGAATTTCCTCCCCAATTCCCAGAATTCTGATCCCAGATTTGGGGATTTTGGGGCCTCCTCGGTGGCGTCGGAATTCCTGGAATTCCCAGAATTCCCGGAATTCCCGGAATTCCTGGAATTCCTTTCCCTCCCGGCACGGGAAAATCCCACAGCGCTTTTGGGGTCTCGGATTTTGGGATTTCCGCTCAAATTCCTGGGAATTCCCCAAGGTTTTCGTCCTTCCTTGGATTGTTCGGATCCCCAAATCCCGCTGGGAATTCTCTGTCCCCTCACCCGTTCCTCACCTGTTACTCGCTCGTTCCTCACCCTTTACTCACCCATTACTCACCCTTTACTCACCCGTTCCTCACCCATTCCTCACCCATTCCTCACCTGTTACCTGTTCCTCACCCGTTCCTCACCCTTTACTCACCCTTTACTCACCCTTTACTCAACCATTACTCACCCTTTACTCACCCGTTCCTCACCCATTCCTCACCCTTTACTCACCCTTTACTCACCCGTTCCTCACCCTTTACTCACCCATTACTCACCCTTTACTCACCCTTTACTCACCCGTTACTCACCCTTTACTCACCCGTTCCTCACCCCTTCCTTACCCTTTACTCACCCGTTACTCACCCGTTACTCACCTGTTCCTCACCCCTTCCTCACCCGTTACTCACCCTTTACTCACCCATTACTCACCCTTTACTCGCCCGTTCCTCACCCGTTCCTCACCCGTTACTCACCTGTTCCTCACTCGTTACTCACCCTTTACTCACCCGTTACTCACCCGTTCCTCGCCCTTTACTCACCCTTTACTCACCCGTTCCTCACCCTTTGCTCACCTGTTCCTCGCTCATTACTCACTCGTTAGTCACCCTTTACTCACCCTTTACTCACCCGTTCCTCACCTGTTCCTTGCCCTTTACTCACCCGTTACTCACCCGTTACTCACCTGTTCCTCACCCCTTCCTCACCCGTTACTCACCCTTTACTCACCCATTACTCACCCTTTACTCGCCCGTTCCTCACCCGTTCCTCACCCGTTCCTCACTTGTTACTCACTCATTACTCACCCGTTACTCACTGGTTACTCACCCTTTACTCGCCCTTTACTCACCCCTTCCTCACCCCTTCCCCAGGTGTGGCCATGGAGGGGCTGCGGGGCCGGGACCCCCCCTGTGCCCGGAACATTCCAGCCCTGTCCGAGGAAGAGGAGGAGGAGGAACCAGGTGAGGAGGAGCCAGGTGAGGAGGAGCCAGGTGAGGAGGAACCAGGTGAGGAGGAGCCAGGTGAGGAGGAAGACGCAGGTGATGAAGACCCAGGTGAGGAAGAAGATCCAGGTGAGGTTGAAGACCCAGGTGAGGAAGAAGCAGCTGAGGTTGAAGACCCAGGTGAGGAGGAGCCAGGTGAGGAGGAAGATCCAGGTGAGGTTGAAGACCCAGGTGAGGAAGACCCAGGTGAAGATGAAGATCCAGGTGATGAAGATCCAGGTGATGAAGACCCAGGTGAAGGTGAAGACCCCGGTGAGGATGAAGATCCAGGTGAGGAAGACCCAGGTGAGGAAGTTCCAGGTGATGAAGACCCAGGTGATGAAGACCCCGCTGAGGATGAAGACGCAGCCCAGGAAGCCCCACCCGGACCCCTCCACGTCCTCCCCTCCCCTCGCCGGCCCCGCCTTTACCTGCGGCCCCGCCCTGCCCCGGACGAGCCGGGCCCCTCCCACCTGAGCCCCTGGCGCCAGGTGAGCTCCGACCCCGAACCGGGCGGGGCCTTCGTCCACCTCATCGACGAGCGCGGCGTCTACTCCACGGCCAAGCTGGTGCCAGGTGAGGAGGAGGAGGAGGAGGATGAAGACGAAGAAGAAGAAGAAACACCTGAGGGCGAGGCTCACCTGGAGATCCGCCGGGTGATCGTGGCCGAGAAGCCCTTCCAGTGCCCGGCGTGCCACAAGGGCTTCAAGCGCGCCTGGGAGCTGCTGAGCCACCAGGTGGTTCACACCGAGGCGCGTCCCTACACCTGCCACCTGTGCCAGGCCACCTTCAAGCGCCACTCGGACTTCAAGAGCCACGGGCTGGTGCACACGGAGGAGCGGCCGCACCGCTGCGAGCTCTGCGGCAAGCGCTTCAAGCGCTCCTCCAACCTGCAGGAGCACCGCCGCATCCACAGCGGCGAGCGCCCCTTCACCTGCCCCAGGTGCGCCAAAGCCTTCAAGACGCCCTACGAGCGCCAGCGCCACGCCCTCACCCACCTGGCGGCGGTGGCCGACAAACCCTTCCGCTGCGGCGAGTGCGGCAAGGATTTCCCGGCGGCCAACGCGCTGCTGCTGCACCGGCGGCAGCGCTGCCGGGACAAGCCGCACGCCTGCGGCGTCTGCGGCAAGCGCTTCACCTACGGCCACTCGCTGAAGGTGCACGAGCGCGTCCACACCGGCGACCGCCCCTTCCGCTGCGGCCTCTGCGGCAAGGCCTTCAAGCAGAGCAACGCGCTGGCCTCGCACGAGCGCGTGCACACGGGCGAGCGCCCCTTCGCCTGCCGCACCTGCGGGAAGGCCTTCAAGCAGTCGTCCTACCTGGCCATCCACCAGCGGGCGCACACGGGCGAGCGGCCCTACGGCTGCGAGGTGTGCGGGAAGGCGTTCGCCCGGCCCTCGCTGCTGCTGCAGCACCGGCGGGTGCACAGCCAGGTGAGGCCGCACCAGTGCGGGCACTGCCACAAGTTCTTCAAGGACCTGGCGTACCTGGCGGTGCACGAGAAGGTGCACACGGGGGAGACGCCCTACAAGTGCGGGGTGTGCGCCAAGGGCTTCGCGCACCCCTCCAACCTGCTGCAGCACCGGCGCGTGCACCGCGACACCTGAGGGGACAGGTGAGGGGGGGACGGGGGTGCTGAGACACCGGGGACAGGTGTGGAGCCCAAAAAACTGCAGCAGCAACACCTGGACTGTGACACCTGAGCCCCAGGTGAAAGGACTTGGTACCTGTGACCCAGGACAGGTGTGGAGCCCAAAATTGTGGTTTTTACCCCAAAAATCAGCAGCAGCAACACCTGAACTGCGACACCTGAGCCCCAGGTGAAGGGAGATGCAGGACGGGTGTGGAGCCCAAAATTGTGGTTTTGATCCCCAAAAATCGGCAGCAGCAACACCTGGACTGCGACACCTGAGCCCCAGGTGAAAGGACTCGGTACCTGTGAGCCAGGACAGGTGTGGAGCCCAAAATTGTGGTTTTGACCCCAAAAAATTGCAGCTGTGATGCCTGGACTGCAACACCTGAGCCCCAGGTGGAGGATTTGATACCTGTGAGCCAGGACAGGTGTGGAGCCCAAAAATCTGCAGCAGCAACACCTGAACTGCGACACCTGAGCTCCAGGTGAAGGATTTGCTACCTGTGAGCCAGGACAGGTGTGGACCCCCCCAAAATCACTCATGGACCCCAAAATTCTGCAGCACCTGCAGCTGGAACACCTGGAGCACCTGGTGGATGAAGCTTCAGGTGGAGGATTCGGAACCTGTGAGCCAGGACAGGTGTGGAGCCCAAAATTGTGGTTTTGACCCCCAAAAAGCTGCAGCAGCAACACCTGAACTGTGACACCTGAGCCCCAGGTGAAAGAACTCAGTAGTTGTGACCCAGGACAGGTGTGGAGCACCCCAGAATCACCTGTGGACCCCAAAAAGCTGCAGCAGCAACACCTGAACTGTGACACCTGAGCCCCAGGTGAAAGGAGCAAGCACCTGTGACCCAGGACAGGTGTGGAGCCCAAAATTGAGGTTTTGACCCCCAAAAACGGCAGCAGCAACACCTGAACTGTGACACCTGAGCCCCAGGTGAAGGATTTGCTACCTGTGAGCCAGGACAGGTGTGGAGCACCCCAAAATCACTCGTGGACCCCAAAAATTTGCAGCACCTGCAGCTGGAACACCTGGAGCACCTGGTGGATGAAGCTTCAGGTGGAGGATTCGGTACCTGTGAGCCAGGACAGGTGTGGAGCCCAAAATTGTGTTTTTGACCCCAAAAATCTGCAGCAGCAACACCTGAACTGTGACACCTGAGCACCAGGTGAAAGGACTCGGTACCTGTGAGCCAGGACAGGTGTGGGCCCCAAAATTGTGGTTTTGACCCCCAAGAAGCTGCAGCAGCAACACCTGGATGGTGACACCTGAGCCCCAGGTGAAGGATTCTGTACCTGTGAGCCAGGACAGGTGTGGAGCACCCCAAAATCACCTGTGGACCCCAAAAATCTGCAGCAGCAACACCTGAACTGTGACACCTGAGCCCCAGGTGGAAGGACTCAGTACTTGCGAGCCAAGACAGGTGTGGGCCCCAAAAAGCTTCAGCACCTGGACAGGTGGGGGCACCTGTGCCAGGTGTGGACCCCAAACTGCAACACCTGTGCCATGTGTGGACCCTGAACTGCAACACCTGGACTGCAACACCTGGGCCAGGTGTGAACCCCAAACTGCAACACCTGAGCTCCAGGTGAGAAAACCTGAGCCAGGTATGAACCCCAAACTGCAACACCTGGACTGCAACACCTGAGCCAGGTGTGGACCCCAAACTGCAGCACCTGAGCTCCAGGTGTGAACCCCAAACTGTAACACCTGGGCCATGTGTGGACCCTGAACTGCAACACCTGAGCTCCAGGTGAGAGAACCTGAGCCAGGTGTGGACCCTGAACTGCAGCACCTGAGCTCCAGGTGTGAACCCCAAACTGCAACACCTGAGCCAGGTGTGGAGCCCAAACTGCAACACCTGAACTGCAACACCTGAGCTCCAGGTGTGGAACCCGAACTGCAACACCTGGACTGCAGCACCTGAGCTCCAGGTGTGGACCCCAAACTGCAGCACCTGAGCTCCAGGTGAGAGAACCTGAGCCAGGTGTGAACCCCAAACTGCAACACCTGGACTGCAACACCTGAGCTCCAGGTGTGGACCCCAAAATGCAACACCTGAGCTCCAGGTGAGAGAACCTGAGCCAGGTGTGGACCCCAAACTGCAACACCTGGACTGGAACACCTGAGCCAGGTGTGGACCCCAAACTGCAACACCTGAGCTCCAGGTGAGGACCCCAAACTGCAGCACCTGAGCTCCAGGTGTGAACCCCAAACTGTAACACCTGGACTGGAACACCTGAGCTCCAGGTGAGGTCCTGGTGTGGTCACACCTGAGCTGTGACGTCACCGACAGCGGATGAAGAACGGGGAGACCCCTGAGGTTCACCTGCGGCCAGGTGTGACCCCCAGACCTGCCAGGACTCACCTGAGCCCTCACCTGAGCTCGGGAGGGATTTTTGGGGTGCTCCAGGTGCACACCTGGGTGGGCGGGGCCTTCTCAGGACCTGGGGTTGTCCCCTTGGATGATGGTGAGCACACCTGGAGGTCACCTGGGGCTCACCTGAGCTCACCTGAGCTCACCTGAGATCACCTGGAGCTCACCTGAGCACACCTGAGCTCACCTGAGCTCACCTGAGCTCACCTGGGGCTCACCTGGGGCTCACCTGAGCACACCTGGGCTCACCTGAGCACACCTGGGGCTCACCTGAGCACACCTGGGGCTCACCTGGGGCTCACCTGAGCTCACCTGGGCTCACCTGAGCGCACCTGAGCTCACCTGGGCACACCTGGAGCTCACCTGAGCCCACCTGGAGCTCACCTGAGCTCACCTGGGCACACCTGAGCCCACCTGGACTCACCTGGGGCTCACCTGAGCTCACCTGGGCTCACCTGAGCTCACCTGGGCTCACCTGTCTCACCTTTCCGGGCGGTTCTTGTAGCGCTGGGGGGGGGGAGGGGGTGGGGCACACCTGGATCGTTCATTAAAGGATCGTTAATTGATGACGTCATCGCCAATCTCACCTGAGTCGCACCTGGAGAACACAGGAACCCCCAAAAATCCACACCTGATGCACCTGGGGGGGTTGGGAACACCTGAAATTCACACCTGGGGGGTTGGGAACCTCCCCAAATTCACACCTGTCCCACCTGGGGGGATGTGGGACCCCCAAATTCACACCTGGAGAACACGGGACCCCCAAAAATCCACACCTGTCACACCTGGAGGGTCGGGAACACCTGAAACTCACACCTGGGGAGTTGGGAACCTCCCCAAATTCACACCTGGAGTGTGGGAGACCCCCCAAATTCCCACCTGGGGGATCGAGACCCTCCCAAATTCACACCTGGGGAGTTGGAAACCTGCCAAAATCCACGCCTGTCACACCTGGGGGGGGTTGGGAACACCTGAAATTCACACCTGAGGAGTTGAGAACCTCCCCAAATTCACACCTGTCCCACCTGGGGAGTTGAGAACCTCCCCAAATTCACACCTGTCCCACCTGGGGGGTCAGGAGCCTCCCAAAATTCACACCTGGAGAACACAGGAGCCCCAAAAAACCACACCTGTCACACCTGGGGGTTTGGAACACCTGAAATTCACACCTGGGGGGTTGAGAACCACCCAAAATTTACACCTGTCCCACCTGGTGGGATGTGGGACCCCAAAATTCACACCTGGATGATGAGGAGCCTCCCAAAATTCACACCTGGATGATGAGGAGCCTCCCAAAATTCACACCTGGAGTGTGGGAGGACCCCCAAATTCTCACCTGGAGAACACAGGAACCCCAAAAATCCACACCTGTCCCACCTGGGGGGTTGGAACACCTGAAATTCACACCTGGGGAGTTGGGAACCTCCCCAAATTCACACCTGTCCCACCTGGGGGGTCGGGAACACCTGGAATTCACACCTGGGGGGAAGTGGGACCCCAAAATTCACACCTGTCACACCTGGGGAGTTGGGACCCTCCCAAGCTTCACACCTGACACACCTGGGGAGTTGGGAACCTCCCAAAATTCACACCTGGAGAACACAGGGCCCCCAAAAATCCACACCTGGGGGGTTGGGAACACCTGGAATTCACACCTGTTACACCTGGGGGGGTCGGGACCCTCCCAAAATTCACACCTGGCGGATCAGGACCCTCCCAAAATTCACACCTGGGGGGTCAGGAGCCTCCCAAAATTCTCACCTGTAGAACACAGGACCCCCCAAAAATCCGCACCTGTCACACCTGAGGGGTCGGGAACACCTGGAATTCACACCTGGGGGGAAGTGGGACCCCAAAATCCACACCTGTCACACCTGGGGGGGTCAGGAGCCTCCCAAAATTCACACCTGGAGAACACAGGACCCCAAAATCCACACCTGTCACACCTGGGGGATTGGGAACACCTGAAATTCACACCTGGAGAGTCGGGAACCTCCCCAAATTCACACCTGGAGCGTGGGAGAACCCCCAAATTCTCACCTGGAGAACACAGGAACCCCAAAAAATCACACCTGTCACACCTGGAGGGTCGGGAACACCTGAAATTCACACCTGGGGAGTTGAGAACCTCCCAAATTCACACCTGTCACACCTGGGGGGTCAGGAACCTCCCAAAATTCACACCTGGGGGTGGGAGACCCCCCAAATTCACACCTGGAGAACACTGGGACCCCCAAAAATCCACACCTGACACACCTGGAGGGGTTTGGGACACCTGGAATTCACACCTGGGGAGTTGGGAACCTCCCAAAATTCACACCTGGAGAACACAGGCCCCCAAAATCCACACCTGGGGGGTTGGGAACACCTGGAATTCACACCTGTTACACCTGGGGGGGTCGGGACCCTCCCAAAATTCACACCTGGAGAACACAGGACCCCCCAAAAATCCACACCTGTCACACCTGAGGGGTCGGGAACACCTGGAATTCACACCTGGGGGGAAGTGGGACCCCAAAATCCACACCTGTCACACCTGGGGGGGTCAGGAGCCTCCCAAAATTCACCTGGAGAACACAGGACCCCCAAAAATCCACACCTGTCACACCTGGGGGATTGGGAACACCTGAAATTCACACCTGGAGAGTCGGGAACCTCCCCAAATTCACACCTGGAGCGTGGGAGAACCCCCAAATTCACACCTGGAGAACACAGGAACCCCAAAAATCCACACCTGTCACACCTGGGGGGTTGGAACACCTGAAATCCCCACCTGGGGAGTTGGGAACCTCCCAAAATTCACACCTGGAGAACACAGGAACCCCCAAAAATCCACACCTGTCACACCTGGGGGAGTCGAGAACACCTGAAATTCACACCTGAGGGATTGGGAACCTCACAAAATTCACACCTGGAGGGGTGGGACCTTCCCAAAATCCACACCTGTCACACCTGGGGGAGTCAGGAACACCTGAAATCCCCACCTGGGGGGGTTTGGAACACCTGAAATCCCCACCTGTCCCACCTGGGCGCAATCCAAAACAATTCCAAGACCACACCTGGAGGCTCCGGACGCCATTTTGGATTTATTCACCTGCCCAGGTGTGCGGGGACACCTGAGAGCCTCAGGTGGGGGAGGGGCCGTGGGGGAGGGGCCAGATGAGAGCAGCCAGGTGAGGTTCAGGTGAGGGGTTCCAGGTGAGAGAGGCCAGGTGAGGTTCAGGTGAGCAGCTCCAGGTGAGGGGTTCCAGGTGAGAGCGGCCAGGTGAGGTTCAGGTGAGGAGGTCCAGGTGAGGAGTTCCAGTTGAAGATTCCAGGTGAGGGGTTCCAGGTGAGAGAGGCCAGGTGAGCAGCTCCAGGTGAGAAGTTTCAGGTGAGGGGTTCCAGGTGAAGATTCCAGCTGAGAGTGGCCAGGTGAGAGCGGCCAGGTGAGGGATTCCAGGTGAGGTTCAGGTGAGGAGGCTCAGGTGAGCAGTTTCAGATGAGAGCAGCCAGGTGAGGTTCAGGTGAAGTGTTCCAGGTGAAGATTCCAGGTGAGGGGTTCCAGGTGAGCTCCAGGTGAAGTCCAGGTGAGCTCCACCAGGTGAGAGATTGCAGGTGAGGGATTGCAGGTGATGGATTCCAGGTGAGGTCCAGGTGAGGGGTTCCAGGTGATCTCCAGGCTCCTCCAGGTGAGCTCCACCAGGTGAAGGGTTCAACGTGAGGAATTCCAGGTGAAGGATTGCAGGTGATCTCCAGGGTCCAGGTGAGCTCCAGGTGAGTTCCAGGTGAGCTCCACCAGGTGAAGAGTTCCAGGTGAGCTCCAGGTGAGCTCCAGGTGAGTTCCACCAGGTGAGGGATTCCAGGTGAGGGATTCCAGGTGAGGGATTACAGGTGTTCTCCAGGCTCCAGGTGAGCTCCACCAGGTAAGGGGCTCCAGGTGAGGGATTCCAGGTGAGCTCCAGGCTCCAGGTGAGCTCCACCAGGTGAGTTCAGGGGCCGTCGTCCATCAGCTGCAGCGCCTCGGCCTCACCAGGTGAGGGGTTCCAGGTGAGGGATTCCAGGTGAGGGGTTCCAGGAGAAGGATTGCAGGTGATCTCCAGGCTCCTCCAGGTGAGGGATTCCAGGTGAGGGGTTCCAGGTGAGCTCCAGGCTCCTCCAGGTGAGCTCCACCAGGTGAGCTCAGGGATCGTCGTCCATCAGCTGCAGCGCCTTGGCCTCCCCAGGTGAGGGATTCCAGGTGAATTCCAGGTGAAGGGGTTCCAGGTGAAGGATTGCAGGTGATCTCCAGGCTCCACCAGGTGAGCTCCACCAGGTGAAGGATTCCAGGTGATCTCCAGGTGATCTCCAGGCTCCTCCAGGTGAGCTCCACCAGGTGAGCTCCACCAGGTGAGCTCAGGGATCATCGTCCATCAGCTGCAGCGCCTCGGCCTCCCCAGGTGAGGCTCTCCTGGGCAGGTAAATGGCGCTGGGGGCCCTGGGGGTGTCCAGGTGAGCTGGGGACACACCTGACGTTACCTGGGGTGGCCTGGCCGGCACCTGGGGGAGGGGGCGGGGCAGGGGTGGGACTCACCTGGGACACACCTGGCCCTCAAGGTGAGCCAGAGCAGGGCCCCGCCCACCGACGTCAGCAGCACCAGCAGCGCCACCAGGTAAGCGCAGCTGGGGGAGGCACCTGGGGGGGACAGGTGAGGGGTGGGGGGGAGAACTCGCACCTGTCCTCACCTGGACTGGGTCTTCTCACCTGGCCTGGTTCTTCTCACTTGTCCTGATCCTTGTCACCTGTACTGTCCTCACCTGTCCTGGTTCTTCTCACCTGTTCTGGTTCTTCTCACCTGTCCTGTCCTTACCTGTCCCACCTGTCCTGGCTCCCCTGGAGCCCCTCCCCCCACACCTGAGAACCCTCCCCCCACACCTGGAGCCCCTCCCCCCACACCTGAGACCCCTCCCCCCACACCTTTGGTCTCCTCCCCCACACCTGGAGCCCCTCCCCCACACCTGAGACCCCCTCCCCCACACCTGAGGCTCATCTGGGGCCCCTCCCTGACACCTGGGGCTCACCTGAGGCCCCTCCCCCACACCTTCAGCCCCCCCCACACCTTCAGCCCCTCCCCCACACTTTCAGCGCCTCCCCCCACACCGGGAGCCCCTCCCCCCACACCTGAGGCCCCTCCCCCACACCTGAGGCCCCTCCCCCACACCTGAGGCCCCTCCCCCACACCTGAGGCCCCTCCCCCACACACTTTTGGCCCCTCCCCCACACCTGGAGCCCCTCCCCCCACACCTGAGGCCCCTCCCCCGTGCCCCCTCCCCCCCGCTCACCTGCGGGCATTGCGCAGCGCACCTGGGCGGCCCCACCTGCGCAGGTGCGGGGCCCCTCCCCCCCGCGCAGGCACTCGAGGAGCTGCGACTCGGAGCCGTCGCAGGTGAGCCCGGCCAGGTGAGGCTGCCCCGCCCCCACCCCGGGCAGGTGCGGCCCCACAGGTGCGCTGAGGGCGGGGCCGCAGCCCAGCTGCCGGCACAGCACCTGAGCCTCGGGCAGCCCCCAGGTGAGGCCGCACACCTGCAGCCAGGTGCGGTTCAGCCTCACCTGCACCTGCCCCGCGCAGGGCCCGGGGCCGCCCAGCAGCCGCACCTGGGGGGGGTCGGGACCTGCGGGAGGGGGAGGGGTGAGGCACACCTGGGGTACACCTGGGGACACCTGGGGACACACCTGGGGACACACCTGGGGACAGCTGGGGACACCTGGGGACACACCTGGGGACAGCTGGGGACACACCTGGGGACACCTGGGGACACACCTGGGGATACCTGGGGACAGCTGGGGACACCTGGGGACACACCTGGGGACAGCTGGGAACACCTGGGGACACCTGGGGATACCTGGGACACACCTGGGATATACCTGGGGACAGCTGGGGACACACCTGGGGACACCTGGGGACAGATGGGGACACACCTGGGGACAGGTGGGGACACACCTGGGGACACCTGGGTACACCTGGGGATACCTGGGGACACACCTGGGGACAGATGGGGACAGCTGGGTAATTCCAGAACCCACCTGAGCCCTCCCAAGGACACACCTGAGCCCGCCCAGCCCTCACCTGTCCCCCCCCACCCTCACCTGTACACACCTGTGGGGCTCACCTGCGCACACCTGAGCACACCTGCACACACATGTTCACACCTGTTCACACCTGCACACACCTGTCGTTGCTCACCTGTCCACACCTGTCAGGACACACCTGCACACACCTGCACACACCTGTTCACACCTGTTCACACCTGCACACACCTGTTCACACCTGCACACACCTGTTCACACCTGTCGTTGCTCACCTGCACACACCTGTTCACACCTGTTCACACCTGTTCACACCTGTTGCTGCTCACCTGCACATACCTGTTCACACCTGCACACACCTGTCAGGACACACCTGTTCACACCTGTTCACACCTGTTCGCACCTGTTCACACCTGTCGTTGCTCACCTGCGCACACCTGTTCACACCTGCACACACCTGTCAGGACACACCTGTGCACACCTGTTCACACCTGCACACCTGTCGTTGCTCACCTGCACACACCTGTTCACACCTGTCAGGACACACCTGCACACACCTGTCGTTGCTCACCTGCGCACACCTGCACACACCTGCACACACCTGTTCACACCTGCGCACACCTGTTCACACCTGTCAGGACACACCTGCACACACCTGCACACACCTGTTCACACCTGTCAGGACACACCTGTTCACACCTGTTCACACCTGCACACACCTGTTCACACCTGCACACACCTGCACACACCTGCACACACCTGTTCACACCTGTCAGGACACACCTGCACACACCTGTTCACACCTGTTCACACCTGTGCACACCTGTGCACACCTGCACACACCTGTTCACACCTGTCATTGCTTACCTGCACACACCTGTTCACACCTGTTCACACCTGCTCACACCTGTCAGGACACACCTGCACACACCTGTTCACACCTGCGCACACCTGTTCACACCTGTCAGGACACACCTGCACACACCTGTCGTTGCTCACCTGCACACACCTGTCATTGCTTACCTGCACACACCTGTTCACACCTGTTCACACCTGCACACACCTGTCATTGCTTACCTGCACACACCTGTTCACACCTGTTCACACCTGCACACACCTGTCGTTGCTCACCTGCGCACACCACCCCCGCGTCCTCCTCGTGGCCGCAGTCGTGCTCTCCCCACTGCCGCAGCTCGCACCTGTCCAAGGTGAGCTCCTCACCTGAGCAGCTCACCTGGTCCAGCCAGACGGGGTCGCGGCCGGGCCCGAAGCGGGCGCCGCCAGGTGCGCTGAGGGCGGGGCCGCAGCCCAGGTGCCGGCAGGTGACCCGGGCCGCCCGCAGGTCCCAGGTGTCGTCGCACACCGTGCCCCACCTGCCCAGGTGTAACACCTCCACCCGCCCCGCGCACCTGCCCGGGCCCCCCGCCAGGCGCACCTGGAGCGGCTCCGGAGGCGGGGTGGGGACCGACGGGGGGGCTGCAGGTGAGATAGGAACAGGTGAGACAGGTGAGACAGGTGAGACAGGGACAGGTGAGACAGGGAGAGGTGAGACAGGGACAGGTGAGACAGGAACAGGTGAGGGATGGACAGGTGAGACAGGGACAGGTGAGACAGGTGAGACAGGGACAGGTGAGACAGGGACAGGTGAGACAGGTGAGACAGGGACAGGTGAGACAGGGACAGGTGAGACAGGTGAGACAGGGACAGGTGAGACAGGGACAGGTGAGGGATGGACAGGTGAGACAGGGACAGGTGAGACAGGGACAGGTGAGGGATGGACAGGTGAGACAGGGACAGGTGAGACAGGTGAGGGACAGGTGAGAGAGGGACAAGTGAGGGATGGACAGGTGAGGGACAGGGACAGGTGAGGGAGGGACAGGTGAGACAGGGACAGGGGAGGGTCAGGTGAGGGATGGACAGGTGAGGGACGGGACAGGTGAGGGACAGGTAAGAGAAGGACAGGTGAGGGATAGGACAGGTGAGGGATGGGACAGGTGAGGGGTGGGACCGGTGAGGCAGGTGAGGGATGGACAGGTGAGAGATGGGACAGGTGAGGGACAGGTGAGGGAGAGGTGAGACGGGAGGGACAGGTGAGGGGTGGGACAGGTGGGGGATGGACAAGTGAGGGGCAGGTGAGGGATGGACAGGTGAGACAGGGACAGGTGAGGGACAGGTGAGAGTGAACAGGTGAGGGACAGGTGAGGGGTGGGACAGGTGAGAGAGGGACAGGTGAGACAGGTGAGGGACAGGTGAGGGACAGACAGGTGTCCCCACCTGTCCCCACCTGTCCCCACCTGTTCCCACCTGTCCCCACCTGTCCCCACCTGTCCCCACCTGTCCCCACCTGTCCCCACCTGTCCCCACCTGTTCTCCTCACCTGTGCACTCCACCGCCGCGTCCTCCTCGTGCCCGCAGGTGTTGTTGCCCCAGGTGGGGCCGGGGCAGTGCCACAGGTGTCGCTCCCCGCTCAAACAGGTGAGGTCGCTCAGCCACACCTGGCCCGAGCCCTGCCCAAAGTGGGCGTGGCCTCGAGCCGCCAGCGCCCTCCCACAGCCCAGCTGGCGGCAGACCACCTGTGGGACAGGTAAACACACCTGGGTGGGATAAACCACACCTGGGGACAGGTAAACACACCTGGGTGAGTCTAAACACACCTGGGGGACAGGTAAACACACCTGAGTGAGTCTAAACACACCTGGGGACAGGTAAACACACCTGGGTGAGTCTGAAACACACCTGAGTGACCCTAAACCACACCTAGGGACAGGTAAACACACCTGAGGGACCCTGAACACACCTGTGGGACAGGTAAACACACCTGGGTGAGCCTAAACACACCTGGGGGAGTCTAAACCACACCTGAGGGACCCTAAACACACCTGGGGACAGGTAAACACACCTGGGTGGGTCTGGAACACACCTGGGTGGGATAAACCACACCTGGGGGGCCCCAAACACTCCTGGGGGCAGGTAAACACCCACCTGGTGAGCCCAGTGACACACCTGAGCTCACCTGTCCCCAGCTGAGCCCACCTGAGCTCACCTGTGCGTCCCTCGGGTCCCACCTGAGCCCACCTGAGCTCACCTGTCCCCACCTGAGCTCACCTGAGCCCACCTGAGCCCACCTGAGCTCACCTGTGCGTCCCGCAGGTCCCAGCCGTGGTCGCAGACCGTCCCCCAGCGCCCCTCGTGCAGCACCTCCACCCTACCTGCGCACAGGTGCGGCCCGGCCACCAGCCGCACCTCAGGTGAGCTGGAGTTACCTGTGGGGGACGCACAGGTGAGAGCCCAGCCCCAGGTGAGGCTCACCTGGGCTGGAGTTACCTGGGGGGGGGTGCACAGGTGAGAGCCCAGTGCCCGGCTTAAAGGAGCCCCTGCCTCACCTGTGCACACCTGAACTCACCTGTGCACACCTGAACTCACCTGACCTCACCTGACCTCACCTGTGCACACCTGAACTCACCTGTGCACACCTGAACTCACCTGCACACACCTGAACTCACCTGTTCACACCTGTCAGAACTCACCTGCACACACCTGAGCTCACCTGCGCACACCTGAACTCACCTGACCTCACCTGACCTCACCTGTGCACACCTGAACTCACCTGTGCACACCTGAACTCACCTGTTCACACCTGTCAGAACTCACCTGCACGCACCTGAGCTCACCTGCACACACCACCCCCGCGTCCTCTGTGTGCCGGCAGTTGTTCTCCCCCCAGGTCACACCTGAGCTCACCTGTCGGGGCTCACCTGTGCACACCTGTTCACACCTGTTCACACCTGTGCACACCTGAACTCACCTGCGCACACCTGTTCACTCCTGTTCACACCTGCCAGGGCTCACCTGTGCACACCTGCACACACCTGAGCTCACCTGCACACACCTGAACTCACCTGTGCACACCTGCTCACACCTGTCCGGGCTCACCTGTGCACACCTGTTCACACCTGTCCGGGCTCACCTGTGCACACCTGTTCACACCTGTCCGGGCTCACCTGCGCACACCTGTTCACACCTGTGCACACCTGTTCACACCTGTCCGGGCTCACCTGTGCACACCTGTTCACACCTGTCCGGGCTCACCTGCGCACAC
This sequence comes from Poecile atricapillus, assembly GCF_030490865.1. Classification (NCBI taxonomy): domain Eukaryota; kingdom Metazoa; phylum Chordata; class Aves; order Passeriformes; family Paridae; genus Poecile; species Poecile atricapillus. Next base: position 1,310,991 of record NC_081278.1, read on the forward strand.
CACCGCCGCGTCCTCGGCGTGCTGGCAGTTGTGATCCCCCCAGGTGCGGTGGGCGCACCTGAAGAAGTCGCGCTCCTTTCCCGTGCAGATGACGTCATCGAGCCAGATTGGCCCCGCCCCCTGGCCGTACCTGGCGGCCCCCAGCGCCTCCAGGGCGTGGCCGCAGCCCAGGTGAGCGCAGAGCACCTGAGCCTGCCGCAGGCCCCAGCCGTCGTCGCACACCGTGCCCCACAGGTGAGCGTGCAGCACCTCCACCCGCCCCGCGCACCTGTCGGGTGCACCTGAGAGACGCACCTGGGGAGACGGCACCTGGCCGGGGGCTGGGGGGGGAGGGGAGAGGGGGAGGGGTCAGGTGGGGGGGTGAGCTGGGGGTGGGACAGGTGTGGGGACAGGTGTGGGGACAGGTCAGGGACAGAGACAGGGACAGGTGTGGGACAGGGACAGGTGAGGGGACAGGTGAGGGACAGATGAGGGGACAGGTGAGGGGACAGGTGAGGGACAGGTGTGGGGACAGGTGAGGGGACAGGTGAGGGACAGGTGTAGGGACAGGTGTGCAGGATGGGGACAGGGACAGGTGTAGGGACAGGTGTGGGGACAGGTGTGGGGACAGGTGAGGGACAGGTGAGGGGACAGGTGTAGGGGGTGGGGACAGGTGAGGGACAGGGACAGGTGTGGGACAGGTGAGGGGACAGGTGAGGGGACAAGGACAGGTGAGGGGACAAGGACAGGTGTGGGACAGGGACAGGTGTGAGGGGCAGGGGTGGGGGGCAAGGACAGGTGTGTCCCCAGGTGTGCCCCAGGTGTGTCCCAGGTGTCCCCAGCTGTCCCCAGGTGTGTCCCAGGTGTCCTCAGCTGTCCCCAGGTGTGTCCCCGGGTGTGTCCCAGGTGTGTCCCCACCCCCAGGTGTGTCCCAGGTGTGTCCCAGGTGTGTCCCCACCCCCAGGTGTGTCCCTATCCCCGGGTGTGTCCCCAGGTGTGTCCCAGGTGTCCCCAGCTGTCCCCAGGTGTGTCCCCAGGTGTGTTCCTCACCCCCAGGTGTGTCCCAGGTGTGTCCCAGGTATATCCCAGGTGTCCCCAGTTGTCTCCCAGGTGTCCCCAGGTGTGTCCCCACCCCCAGGTGTGTCCCAGGTGTCCCCAGGCTCTCTCCCCTCCCCCCCTCACCTGTCCCCTCACCTGTCCCTTCACCTGCGCACACGGCCCCGGCGTCCTCCCGGTGGGTGCAGGTGTGCTGTCCCCAGGGCCGGGCGGGGCACTGGGCCAGGTGAGTCTCCTCACCTGTGCAGCCCAACCTGTCCAGCCAGATGGGCCCCGCCCCCTCCCCGAACTGCGCCGCACCTGGCGCCCAGAGGGCGGGGCCGCAGCGCACCTGGCGGCAGCTCACCTGCGCGTCCGGCAGCTCCCAGGCGTCGTCGCACACCGTGCCCCACCTGCCCGCGTGGAACACCTCGACGCGCCCCGCGCACCTGTGCGGGCCCCCGGCCAGGCGCACCTGGCCCTCCTCGGGCGCACCTGGGACACGCAACGGGGACAGGTGAGATCGGATGGGGGGGGGCTGGGCTCACCTGGAGCTCACCTGGAGCTCACCTGGGGCTCACCTGAGGGTGTCACGGTTGCACCTGGGGGCACACCTGGAACATGGAATACGGACAGGTGAGCTCACCTGGGCACCAGGGGCTCACCTGGGGCTCACCTGGGTGCCAGGGGCTCACCTGGAGTTCACCTGGGGCTCACCTGGGCACCATGAGCTCACTTGAGGGTGCCAGGGGCTCACCTGGAGCTCACCTGGGCTCACATGGGGCTCACCTGGGCACCAGGACCTCACCTGGGGGCACCAGGGGCTCACCTGGAGCTCACCTGGGCTCACCTGGGCACCAGGACCTCACCTGGGTGTGCCAGGGGCTCACCTGGGGGTACCTGGGGGCACCTGGGGGTGTCACAGACTCACCTGAGGGTGTCACGGTCGCACCTGGGGGCACACCTGGAACACAGAACATGGACAGGTGAGCTCACCTGGGCACCAGGACCTCACCTGGAGCTCACCTGGGGCTCACATGGGGCTCACCTGGCCACCAGAAGCTCACCTGGGCACCTGGAGCTCACCTGGGGCTCACCTGGGCACCAGGACCTCACCTGGGGCTCACCAGGGGCTCACCTGGGGGTACCTGGGGGCACCTGGGGGTGTCATGGACTCACCTGAGGGTGTCACGGTCGCACCTGGGGGCACGCCTGGAACACAGAACATGGACAGGTGAGCTCACCTGGGCACCAGGACCTCACCTGGGGGCACCAGGGCCTCACCTGGGCAGCAGGAGCTCACCTGAGGGTTCCGGGCTCACACCTGGGGGCACACCTGGAACACAGAACACGGGCAGGTGAGCTCACCTGGGCACCAGGACCTCACCTGGGGCTCACCTGGGGCTCACCTGAGGGTGCCAGGAACTCACCTGGAGACGCCTGGGGCACACCTGGAGACACCTGGGGCACACCTGGAGACGCCTGGGGCACACCTGGAGACGCCTGGGGCACACCTGGGGGCGCCAGGGTCACACCTGGACGCGGCTGGGATGCACCTGGAACACGGAACATGGACAGGTGAGCTCACCTGGCCGCTCCAGAGGCTCACCTGGGCACCTGGGGCTCACCTGAGGGCACCAGGAACTCACCTGGGGGTGCCAGGGGCTCACCTGAGGGCACCGTGGTCACACCTGAGGGCACCAGGAGCTCACCTGGAACACAAAGCGAGGGCAGGTGCGCTCACCTGGGGGGCCACACCCACCTCAGCCAGGTGTGGGCTGGAGCCTCACCTGGTGACACCTGGGGCTCACCTGGTGACACCTGGAGCTCACCTGGTGACACCTGGAGCTCACCTGGGGACACCTGGAGCTCACCTGGGGACACCTGGAGCTCACCTGGGGACACCTGGGGCTCAGCTGAGAGTGCCAGGGTCTCACCTGAGAATCAAAGCACGGACAGGTGTGGGCGCCGTTCAACAGCCCCAACTCACCTGGGAACACCTGGTGACAGCTGAGCTCACCTGGAGCTCACCTGAGCACACCTGGGGCTCACCTGGAGCTCACCTGGGGCTCACCTGGGGGTGTCAGGGACTCACCTGGTGGCGCTGGGTCCTCGAAACACACAGGGGGGCTGGGCAGGTGTGTCCCAGGTGTCCCAGGTGTGCTCCAGGTGTGTCCCAGGTGTGTCCCAGGTGTGTCCCAGCTGTGTCCCCAGGTGTCCCCAGGTGTGTCCAGGTATCCCCACCTGTCCCCAGGTATCCCCAGGTATCCCCAGCTGTCCCCAGGTATCCCCAGGTATCCCCAGATGTCCCGAGGTATCCCCAGGTGTCCCCACCTGTCCCCAGGTGTCCCCAGGTGTCCCCAGGTATCCCCAGCTGTCCCCACCTGTCCCCAGGTATCCCCAGGTATCCCCAGGTATCCCCAGGTATCCCCAGGTGTCCCCACCTGTCCCCACCTGTCCCCAGGTGTCCCAGGCCAGCTCCCACAGGTGACTCACCTGGCCGCGCACAGGTGAGGGTGGCGTGCGGGCAGTAGGGGGCGCCCCACAGCCTCACCTGGCACTCGAGGAGGCTCCACTCGCTGCCGTTACACCTGAGCGACTCCAGCCAGGTGAGCTCCTCCCTCCCGACGCTCACCTGGCCGGCCCGCAGGGCGGGGCCGCAGCCCAGGTAGCGGCAGGTGACGCGGGCGGCCGGCAGCGCCCAGGTGAGGCCGCAGACCCCGCCCCAGCGCCCCTCGTGCAGCACCTGCAGCCGCCCGGCGCACCTGTGCGGGCCCTCGGCCAGGCGCAGGTGAGTCAGGTCAGCCAGGCCAGAACCTGCCCGGGACAGGTGGGGACAGGTGAGGAGACAGGTGAGGACAGGTGAGAACAGGTGAGAAAAGGGAGAACAGGTAAAGACAGGTGAGAATTGAGGGACAGGTGAGGGACAGGTGAGGGGACAGGTGAGGACAGGTGGGGACTGGTGAGAAGGGAGGGACAGGTGAGGGACAGGTAAGGACAGGCAAGGACAGGTGAGGATTGTAGGACAGGTGAGAACAGGTGAGGACAGGTGAGGGACAGGTGGGGACAGGTGAGAAAGGGGGGGACAGGTGAGGAGAGGTGGGGACAGGTGAGGACAGGTGAGGGGGGACAGGTGAGAAAGGGGGGACAGGTAAAGACAGGTAAGAATTGTAGGACAGGTAAGCACAGGTGGGGACAGGTGAGACTTGTAGGACAGGTGGAGACAGGTGAGAAAGGGGGGAACAGGTAAAGACAGGTGAGAATTGAAGGACAGGTGAGGACAGGTGAGGACAGGTGAGGGGAAAGGGGGAACAGGTGAGAGGGCAAAGGTGAGAGGGAGACAGGTGAGGGTGGGAACAGGTGAGGGGCTTTGGTCAGAGCACACCTGGCCCACCTGCCCCACCTATCTCACCTGTCCTCACCTGTCTCATCTGTCCCTCACCTGTCCCCCCTCACCTGTCCCCCTCACCTGTCCCCACCTGTCCTCCCCTCACCTGTCCCCCCTCACCTGCACACACCTGTCCCACCTGTCCCCCTCACCTGTCCCCACCTGTCCCCCCTCACCTGTGCACACCTGTCCCACCTCACCTGTCTCATCTGTCCCCCTCACCTGTCCCACCTGTCCTCACCTGTCCCCACCTGTCCCCCCTCTCCTGTCCCCCTCACCTGTCCCCCTCACCTGTCCTCCCCCCACCTGTTCCCCCTCACCTGTCCTCCCCTCATCTGTCCCCCTCACCTGTCCCCCTCACCTGTCCCCCTCACCTGTCCCCCTCACCTGTCCCCCTCAGCTGCCCTCCCCTCACCTGTCCCCCCTCACCTGTCCCCTCACCTGCGCACACCACCCCGGCGTCCTCGCTGTGCTCACAGGTGTGCACTCCCCAGCCCTTGTGGCGGCACTCGGAGGGCGCGGCCTCCTCACCTGTGCAGGTGAGCCCGTCCAGCCACACGGGGCCGCGGCCGGGCCCGAAGCGCGCGCGGGGCGGGGCCGCGATCACCTGTCCGCAGCCCAGGTAGCGGCAAACCACGGCGGCCGCGGGGAACGCCCAGGTGTCGTCGCACACCGTGCCCCACCTGCCCAGGTGCGACACCTCCACGCGGCCCGCGCACCTGTGCGGCCCCCCCGCCAGCCGCACCTGGGGGGGCGTGGCCAGCGCGGAGCCTGGGGGGGGGGGGAGGGGATCAGGTGAGAGCTGGGCAGGTGAGGGGCTCAGGTGTGACCTGGGCAGGTGAGGGGGGTCAGGTGTGGGCAGGTGAGGGGGCTCAGGTGAGAGCAGGGGAGGGGCTCAGGTGAGAGCTGGGCAGGTGAGGGGGGTCAGGTGTGGACAGGTGAGGGGGGTCAGGTGAGAGGAGGGGAGGGGGAGGGGCTCAGGTGAGAGCTGGGCAGGTGAGGGGGGTCAGGTGAGAGCTGGGGAGGGACTCAGGTGAGAGGAGGGGAGAAGCTCAGGTGAGAGCTGGGGAGGGGAGTCAGGTGAGATCTGGGGAGGGGGCTCAGGTGAGAGCTGGGCAGGTGAGGGGGGCTCAGGTGAGAGCAGGGGGGGCTCAGGTGTGGGCAGGTGAGGGGTTACAGGTGAGAGGAGGGGAGGGGCTCAAGTGTGACCCGGGCAGGTGAGAGCTCAGGTGAGAGCAGGGGAGGAGCTCAGGTGAGAGCTGGGGAGGGGGCTCAGGTATGACCTGGGCAGGTGAGGAAGGGCTCAGGTGAGAGCTGGGCAGGTGAGGGGGGCTCAGGTGAAAGCTTGGCAGGGGTTACAGGTGAGAGCAGGGGAGGGGCTCAGGTGAGAGCTGGGCAGGTGAGGGGGGTCAGGTGAGAGCTGGGGAGGGGGGTCAGGTATGACCTGGGCAGGTGAAGGGGGGCTCAGGTGAGAGCAGGGCAGGGGTTACAGGTGTGGGCAGGTGAGGGGGGCTCAGGTGAGAGCTGGGGGTGGTCAGGTGAGAGCTGGGCAGGTGAGGGGGGCTCAGGTGTGGGCAGGTGAGGGGTTACAGGTGAGAGGAGGGAAGAGGGCTCAGGTGTGGCCCAGGCAGGTGAGAGCTCAGGTGAGAGCTGGGGAGGGGGGTCAGGTGTGGGCAGGTGAGGGGTTACAGGTGAGAACTGGGGAGGGGGGGGTCAGGTGTGACCTGGTCAGGTGAGGAAGGGCTCAGGTGAGGGCTCAGGTTACCTGGGGAGAGGGGCTGAATTTGGACAGGTGAGAGGATGGGGAGGGGTCAGGTGACACCTGGGCAGGTGAGGGGGCTCAGGTGTGACCTGGGCAGGTGAGGGGGGCTCAGGTGAGAGCTGGGCAGGTGAAGGGGGGCTCAGGTGAGAGGAGGGGAGGGGGGTCAGGTGTGACCTGGGCAGGTGAGGGGGGTCAGGTGTGACCTGGGCAGGTGAAGCTCTCAGACCCACCTGAGCACACCTGGCCCATCCCCCCCCCACCTGCGCCACTTGCCCGCAGGTGAGGATGACATCACACACCCCCGCAGGTGAGGATGACGTCACACACCCCCCGCAGGTGAGGATGACGTCACACACCCCCGCAGGTGACGATGACGTCACACACATCCACACCCAGGTGAGGATGACGTCACACACCCTCCGCAGGTAAGGATGATGTCACACACCCCCTGCAGGTGAGGATGAGGTCACACACCCCCCCACCCCGCAGGTGACGATGACGTCACACCCACCTGAGCACGCCACGCTGGCCACGCCCCCCCGCTCGCAGGTGCGCTCCCGCCAGGGCCCCGCCCTGCAGTGCCTCAGGTCCCTCTCGGTGCCTTCGCAGCTCACCTGCTCCAGCCACACCTGCCCAGGTGCGTCCCCAGGTGCGTCCCCGGGGGCGTCCCCAGGTGCGTCAGCCAGGGGGGTCCCGCAGCCCAGGTACCTGCAGACCACCTGAGCCTCCCGCGGGCCCCAGGTGTGGCCGCAGACCCCGGCCCACCTGCCCAGGTGCAGCAGCTCCACCCTCCCCGCGCAGCGGTGCCGGCCCCCGGACAGGTGCAGGTGAGGCGGCTCCGGCTCCAGGGAGTCTGCAACACCTGAGCTCGTCAGGACAGGTAACACAGGCACCCACAGGTAACCCCCAGGTGTTCCCCAGGTACACCCAGGTAATGCCCAGGTAACCCCAGGTACCTCCAGGTGTTCCCAGGTGCCCCCAGGTACCCCCAGGTAACCCCCAAGTAACCCCAGGTGTTCCCAGGTAACCCCCAGGTGTTCCTCAGGTACACCCAGGTAACGCCCAGGTATCCTCAGGTACCTCCAGGTGTTCCCCAGGTACCCCCAGGTGTTCCTGGATAACCCCAGGTAACCCCAGGTACCCACAGGTAACCTGCAGGTACCTCCACGTGTTCCCAGGTAACCCCAGGTTGCAGCTCCTCCCCCCACAGGTGAGCACAGCTGTCTCTATCTGCACACAGCACACCTGGGCACACCTGAGCACACCTGAGCCACACCTGACACACCTGAGCACACCTGAGCCACACCTGAGCACACCTGTGACACACCTGTGACACACCTGAGCACACCTGAGCACACCTGAGCACACCTGTGACACACCTGTGACACACCTGAGCACACCTGAGCACACCTGAGCACACCTGTGACACACCTGAGCCACACCTGTGACACACCTGAGCACACCTGAGCACACCTGTCCATGTTCACTGGTCTGTGCTCACCTGTCCCCCCCCTTCCCCCCACCTGTCCCCTCACCTGTGCCTCACCTGTCCCTCACCTGTCCCCACCTGTCCCCTCACCTGTCTGTGCTCACCTGTTCCCTCACCTGTCCCCCCACCTGTCCCCACCTGTCCCCACCTGTCCCCACCTGTCCCCTCACCTGTCCCACCTGTCCCCACCTGTCCCCACCTGTCCCCTCACCTGTCCCACCTGTCCCCACCTGTCCCCTCACCTGTCCCCACCTGTCCCACCTGTCCCCTCACCTGCGCACACGGCCCCCGCGTCCTCTCCATGGAAGCAGTCGTTGTGTCCCCAGGGCCGGGCGTGGCACTGGCCCAGGTGAGTCTCGTTCCCGGCGCAGGTGACCTCGTCCAGCCAGATCTCACCTGAGCCCCGCCCGAACTGCGCCGCACCTGGCGCCCAGAGGGCGGGGCCGCAGCGCACCTGGCGGCAGCTCACCTGCGCGTCCGGCAGCTCCCAGGCGTCGTCGCACACCGTGCCCCACCTGCCCGCGTGGAACACCTCGACGCGCCCCGCGCACCTGTGCGGGCCCCCGGCCAGGCGCACCTGGCCCTCCTCGGGCGCACCTGGGACACGCAACGGGGACAGGTGAGATCGGATGGGGGGGCTGGGCTGGCACAGGTGTGGCACAGGTGTCCCCAGGTGTCCCCAGGCGTTCCAGGTGTCCCCAGGCGTTCCAGGTGTCCCCAGGTGTGTGCTGGGTGTCCTCAGGTGTCCCCAGGTGTCCCCAGGTGTGTCCCAGGTGTGTCCCAGGTGTCCCCAGGTGATCTCAGGTGTCCCCAGGTGTGTCCCAGATGTCCCCAGGTGTTCCCAGGTGTGTCTTGGGTGTGTCCAGGTGTCCCCAGGTGTCCCCAGCTGTCCCCCCAGGTGTCCCCAGGTATCCTCAGGTGTTCCCAGGTGTGTCCCAGATGTCCCCAGGTGTTCCCAGGTGTGTCCCAGATGTCCCCAGGTGTTCCCAGGTGTGTCCCAGGTGTGTCTTGGGTGTGTCCCAGGTATCCTCAGGTGTCCCCAGGTATCCTCAGGTGTCCCCAGGTGTGTTCCAGGTGTCCCCAGGTATCCTCAGGTGTCCCCAGGTGTCCCCAGGTGTGTCTTGGGTGTGTCCAGATGTCCCCAGGTGTGTCTCAGGTGTCCCCAGCTGTCCCCAGGTATCCTCAGGTGTCCCAGGTGTGTCCCCAGGTGTCCCCAGGTGTGTCTCAGGTGTCCCCAGGTGATCTCAGGTGTCCCCAGGTGTGTCCCCAGGTGTGTCACCTGCCCAGGTGCATTCACTGCCCGTGGCCGCCCCACCCCCCTCACCTGAGCGCGGCTGTCCCGGCTCACCTGAGCTCAGCACACCTGGGGAGAGAAAGGACAGGTGAGGGGACAGGGGGAAAAATCGGGAAAAATCGGGAAAAAATAGGAAAAATTGGGAAAAACTGGGAAAAATTAGGAAAAATCAGGAAAAAATAGGAAAAATCGGGAAAAATTGGGAAAATTGGGAAAAAATTAGGAGAAATTGGGAAAAATCGGGAAAAATTGGGAAAATTGGGAAAAAATTAGGAAAAAATCGAGAAAAATTAGGGAAAATTTGGAAAAGTTAGGAAAAAATCAGGAAAAATGAAGAAAAATTGGGAAAAATCGGGAAAAATAGGAAAATTTGGGAAAAAATAGGAAAAATTGGGAGAAAATTGGGAAAAGTTGGGAAAAATTAGGAAAAACTGGGAGAAATTAGGAAAAATTAGGAAAAATCAGGAAAAATTAGGAAAAGTTGGGAAAAATAGGGAAAAATTAGGAAAAATCTGGGAAATTGGGAAAAATTAGGAAAAATTGGGAAAAAATTGGGGAAAATTAGGAACAACTAGGAAAAATTGGGAAAAATTAAGAAAAATTGGGAAAAAATTAGGAAAAAATGGAGAAAAATTAGAGAAAATTTGGAAAAGTTAGGAAAAAATCAGGAAAAATGAAGAAAAATTGGGAAAAATTAGGAAAAATTAGAAAACAATTGGGAAAAGTTGGGAAAAATTTGGGAAAATTAAGAAAAATTGGGAAAAACTGGGAAAAATTGGGAAAAATTAGGAAAAACTGGGAAAAGGGAAAAATCTGGGAAAAAGGAGGGGGAAACTGAAAAACTGGGAAATATGAGTGGAAAAAAGGGAAAAATGAGGAAAAAAGATGGGAAAATGGGAAAATTGGGGGGAAAGGGGGAAATTGGGGAAAATGTTTGGAAATTTGGGAAAATGTGGGGAGAAAGAGGAGGAAAATTGGGAAAAAATGGGGAAATTTGGGCAAAAATAGGGAAAAACAGGGAAAAATAGGGAAAAATAGGGAAAAATAGGGAAAAATGGGGAAAATTGAGAAAAATGGGGAAAATTGGGGGAAAATGGGGAAAATTGGGGAAAAATGGGGAAAATTGGGGAAAAATAGGGAAAAATGGGGAAAATTGGGGAAAAATGGGGGGAAATGGGGAAATTGGGGGGAAATGGGGAAATATTGTGAAAAGGAGGGAAAAAATTGGGGGAAATGGGGAAAAAGATGGGAAAATGGGGGGAAATCGGGAAAATTGGGGGAAATGTGGGGAAAAGGAGGGGAGAAATTGGGGAAAATCGAGGAAAAGGGGGAAAAATTGGGGAAAAATGGGGGAAAAGGGGGAAAAAATGGGAAGGGAGAAGGGGGGAGGGGAAAAGCAGGGAATTCTGGGGGGAAAATTGGGAAAATCGGGAAAAGCCGAAGGTCGCCCCTGGTGGCGCAATTCCCGGAATGCGCCAAAATCCGGGAATTTGCCCCCAAAAATCGATCCCGGCCTCAAAGGACGAGGCCGCCCCTGAATTCCCGGAAAAAAAGGGGCGGGAATGGGGGAAAATCCCGAATTTTGGGGGGTTGGGAATGACGGGGGAGGGGGGAGGGGGGAGGGGAAATCTGGGGAGAATTCCGGGATTTGGAAGGTAAAAAAATGGTGATTTTGGGTTAAAATCGCAGAATTTGGGGAGAAAATCTCGAAATTCGGGGCCAAATCCCAAAATTTGAGGGGAAATCTTTTCCTTTTGGGGCCAAAAATGTCGATTTTGGGATCAAATCCTTCAATTTTGGGATCAAATCCTTCAGTTTTGGGATTAAATCCCACAATTTTGGGGTCAAATCGCACAATTTTGGGGTCGTTTTCCTCCATTTTGAGGTGAAACCCGACAATTTTATGGAAAATCCCTGGCATTTCGGGTAAAACCTGAGGATTTGAGGGCAAAAAAAGGCAATTTTGAGGTAAAATTCCATGATTTTGGGGCAGAAGCTTCAAATTTTTGGGGAAATTTCTGAGACTTGGGGCCAAAATCAGGATTTTGGAAATGAGGATTTTTTTGGGGCATTTTTTTTTCAAAAAAATGAGGATTTTTTTGGGGCAAAATCGGCCAATTTGGGGGCAAAAATGTCGATTTTTTGGGCAAAGTAGCTGCGTTTTGGACCTAAATCCCACAATTCTGGGGAAAATCCCTCGATTTTTGGGAAAATCCCTCAATTTCAGCCCTAAATGTCCCAAATTTTTGGGATGAAATCCTCTCATTTCAGACCTAAATCCCTCAATTTTTTGGGGATAAAATCCCTCAATTTTCTGAGCTAAAATCCCTCCATTTTAGCCCCAAATTCCTCAATTTTTTGGGGTCAAACCCCTCAATTTTGGCCCCAAATCCTTCAAATTTTTGGGCTCAAACTCTTCCATTTTCTGGGATCAAATCCCTCCATTTCGGCCCCAAATCCCTCCATTTTTTGGGGTCAAATCCCTCAATTTCGGTGCCAAATCTTTCAAATTTTGGGGATAAAAAACGCCTCAGTTTCTTGGGGTCAAATCCCTCAATTTTGGCCCTAAATCCTTCAATTTTTAGGAATAAAATCCCTCAATTTTTTGGGGTCAAACCCCTCAAATTTGGCCCCAAATCCTTCAATTTTTTGGGCTCAAACTCCTCCATTTTATCCCCAAATCCCTCAATTTTTTGGGATCAAATCCCTCAATTTTTTGGGGTCAAATCCCTCAATCTTTTGGGATTGAAGCCCTCAATTTCGGCCCCAAAATACTTCAATTTTTGGGAATAAAATCCCTCAATTTTTTGGGGTCAAATCCCTCAGTTTCTGCCCTAAATCCCTCAAATTTTTTGGGATCAAATCCCTCATTTTTTTGGGATCAAACCCCTCAAATTTGGCCCCAAATCCTTCAATTTTTTGGGATCAAATCCTTCCATTTTATCCCCAAATCCCTCAATTTTTTGGGATCAAACCCCTCAATTTTGGCCCGAAAATCCCTCAATTTTTCGAATAAAATCCCTCAATTTTTTGGGATCAAATCCTTCCATTTTATCCCCAAATCCCTCAATTTTTTGGGATCAAATCCCTCAAATTTTTGGGATCAAATCCTTCAATTTCGGCCCCAAAATCCTTCAATTTTTCGACCCCAAATCCCTCAATTTTTTGGGATCAATTTTGGACCCAAATCCTTCAAATTTTTGGAATAAAATCCCTCAAATTTTTGGGATCAAATCCCTCAATTTTCTGGGATAAAACCTCCCAGTTTTGGCCCCAAATCCCTCAATTTTTTTGGGATCGAACTCCTCAATTTCGGCCCCAAATCCCTCAATTTTTGGGAATAAAATCCCTCAATTTTTTGGGATTAAATCCTTCATTTTCGGCCCCAAATCCTTCAATTTTTCGGCCCCAAATCCCTCAATTTTTTGGGATCCAACCCCTCAATTTTGGCCCCAAAATCCCTCAATTTTTCGGAATAAAATCCCTCAATTTTTTGGGCTCAAACCCCTCCATTTCGGCCCCAAATCCTTCAAATTTTTTGGGACAAAATCCCTCCATTTTCTGGGATAAAACCTCCCAGTTTCGGCCCCAAAACCCTTCAATTATTCGGAATAAATCCCTCAATTTTTTGGGGTCGAACCCCTCAAATTTGGCCCCAAATCCCTCAATTTTTTGGGACAAAACTCCTCCATTTTTTGGGATAAAACCTCCCAGTTTCGGCCCCAAATCCCTCAATTTTTGGGGGATAAAATCCTTCAGTTTTTTGGGGTCAAATCCCTCAATTTCAGCCCTAAATCCCTCAATTTTTTGGGATCAAACCCCTCAATTTCGGCCCCAAAATCCTTCAATTTTTAGGAATAAAATCCCTCATTTTTTTGGGATCGAACCCCTCAATTTTGGCCCCAAATCCTTCAAATTTTTGGGCTCAAACTCCTCCATTTTTTGGGGCCAAATCCCTCAATTTTGGCCCCAAATCCCTCCATTTTTTGGGGTGAAATCCCTCCATTTCGGCCCCAAAATCCTTCAATTTTTTGGGATCAAACCCCTCCATTTTTTGGGATCAAACCCCTCCCCCCCTCCCCCCCAAACCCGGGATCCCCCCCTCCCCTCCCCTCCCCTCCCCCCCCGATGACGTCACTCACCTGCCAGGTAGAGCAGCCCCCAGGTGAGCGCACCTGGAGCCGCCATGGCCGCTCCGGAGCCTGCAGGTGACCCCTGCCCCTCCCCCCACCTCAGGTGACCCCCCCCGGGGTGGGGGAGGGGAGGGGGGAGGGGCGCGGTTACGTCAGAGCCGTTCCCGGGAAAAAAAAAAAAAAAAAAAAAAAAAGCGGGAACGGCCCCGGAGGGAACTGGGGGGGAGAGAGAGCAGGTAAAGCTCACCTGGGGACACCTGGGGACACCTGGGGATCACCTGGGGGGGGCTGGGGACACCTGGGGGGGCTGGGGACACCTGGGGACACCTGGGGATCACCTGGGGATCACCTGGGGACACCTGGGGACACCTGGGGATACCTGGGGATACCTGGGGACACCTGGGGACACCTGGGGACAGCTGGGGACAGCTGGGGACACCTGGGGACACCTGGGGATACCTGGGGACACCTGGGGGTACCTGGGGGTACCTGGGGATGGACACCTGGCTCAGGTGTGGGGGGTCCTTAATCCACTGGGGGGCCCTCACCTGTCCTGACCCTTCACCTGTCCTGACCCTCACCTGTCCCCACCTGTCCCCACCTGTTCCTCACCTGTCCTCACCTGTCCTGACCCCTCACCTGTTCTCACCTGTCCTGACCCTCACCTGTCCCCACCTGTCCTCACCTGTCCCCACCTGTCCTCACCTGTTCCTCACCTGTTCTCACCTGTCCCCACCTGTCCTCACCTGTCCCTCACCTGTCCTCACCTGTCCTCACCTGTCCCTCACCTGTCTCAGCTGCCATGAGGATTTGGGGTCCCCTTCACCTGTGGGCTCACCTGGGGCTGCTCCTGCACCTGTGGCTCTGCGGTGAGTGGGACTGGGGGGGGACAGGTGAGGGGGGACAGGTGAGGGGGTTGGGACAGGTGATGGGGCGACAGGTGAGGGGGGGACAGGTGAGGGGGTTGGGACAGGTGAGGGGGCGACAGGTGAGGGGGGGGACAGGTGAGGGGGCGACAGGTGAGGGGGGGACAGGTGAGGGGGGGGACAGGTGAGGGGGGGACAGGTGAGGGGGGACAGGTGAGGGGGGGACAGGTGAGGGGGGACAGGTGAGGAGGGGACAGGTGAGGGGGGTGGGACAGGTGAGGGGGGGACAGGTGAGGGGGGTTGGGACAGGTGAGGGGACCCTGGCACCCTCAGGTGAGCCCAGGTGTGCTCACCTGCCCGTGTTCCGTGTTCAGGTGCGCCCCCAGGTGCAGCAATGCCGCCCTCAGGTGCGACCCCAGGACCCCCAGGTGAGCACATGACACCCTCAGGTGAGTCCAGGTGAGGTCCTGGTGCCCAGGTGAGCTCACCTGTCTATGTTCTGTGTTCCAGGCATGCCCCCAGGTGCGACCGTGACACCCTCAGGTGAGTCCGTGACACCCCCAGGTGCCCCCAGGTACCCCCAGGTGAGCCCTGGTGCCCAGGTGGGCTCCAGGTGAGCCCCAGGTGAGCCCCTGACACCCCCAAGTGCCCCCAGGTGAGCTCCTGGTGCCCCCAGGTGGGGTCCTGGTGCCCAGGTGAGCCCCAGGTGAGCCCCAGGTGAGCCCCAGGTGAGCTCCAGGTGAGCCCCAGGTGAGCCCCTGGTGCCCAGGTGAGCTCCAGGTGAGCCCCAGGTGAGCTCCTGGTGCCCAGGTGAGCCCCTGGTGCCCTCAGGTGAGGTCCTGGTGCCCAGGTGAGCTCCAGGTGAGCTCCAGGTGAGCCCCTGGTGCCCAGGTGAGCCCCAGGTGAGCTCCAGGTGAGCCCCTGGTGCCCAGGTGAGCCCCAGGTGAGCCCCAGGTGAGCCCCAGGTGAGGTCCTGGTGCCCAGGTGAGCCCCAGGTGAGCTCCAGGTGAGCCCAGCCCCCCCCCATCCGATCTCACCTGTCCCCGTTGCGTGTCCCAGGTGCGCCCGAGGAGGGCCAGGTGCGCCTGGCCGGGGGCCCGCACAGGTGCGCGGGGCGCGTCGAGGTGTTCCACGCGGGCAGGTGGGGCACGGTGTGCGACGACGCCTGGGAGCTGCCGGACGCGCAGGTGAGCTGCCGCCAGGTGCGCTGCGGCCCCGCCCTGGCGCTGGCGGGCTCAGGTGAGTTCGGGCCAGGTGAGGGCCCCATCTGGCTGGACGAGGTCACCTGCGCCGGGAACGAGACTCACCTGGCCCAGTGCCACGCCCGGCCCTGGGGACAGCACAACTGCCACCACGGAGAGGACGCGGGGGTCGTGTGCGCAGGTGAGGGGACAGGTGAGGGGGGACAGGTGAGGGGACATCTGGGGACAGGTGGGGACAGGTGAGGGGACAGGTAAGGGGACAGGAGAGGGGACAGGTAAGGGGACAGGTGGGGACAGGTGGGGACAGGTGAGGGGACAGGTGAACTCAGGTGAGCTCAGGTGACCCCAGGTGAACTCAGGTGAGCAGGGTCAGGTGACCCCAGCTGTCCCCAGGTGAACCCAGGTGACCCCAGGTGAGCACAGGTGACCCCAGGTGAGCTCAGGTGACCCCAGGTGAGCACAGGTGACCCCAGGTGAGCCCAGGTGACCCCAGGTGTTCCCGTGTTCCCCCCCAGGTGCGGATCCCGTGCTGCAGCCCCAGGTACAGCCCCAGGTGAACCCCCAGGTGGACCCACAGGTGAATTCCCAGGTGAGCCCCCAGGCGAACCCTCAGGTGAGCCCCCAGGTGGATCCCCAGGTGAACCCTCAGGTGGATCCACAGGTGAACCCCCAGGTGGATCCTCAGGTGGACACCCAGGCACAGCTGAAGGTAAGGCCTCAGGTGTCCCCAGCTGTCCCCAGCCCTCCCAGGTGTCCCCAGGTGTCCCCAGGTGTGTCCCCAGGTGTGCCCAGCTGTCCCCAGGTGTCCCCAGCCCCACCAGGTGACCCCAGGTGTGTCCCCAGGTGACCCCAGGTGTCCCCAGGTGACCCCAGGTGTCCCCAGCCCCCCCAGGTGTTCCCAGGTGTCCCCAGCCCCCCCAGGTGACCCCAGGTGTGTCCCCAGGTGTCCCCAGGTGACCCCAGGTGTGTCCCACGTGTCCCCAGGTGTCCCCAGCCCCCCCCGGTGTCCCCAGGTGTGTCCCCAGGTGACCCCAGGTGACCCCAGGTGTGTCCCCAGGTGCGGTTGGTGAACGGCTCCTCCAGGTGTGTGGGCAGGGTGGAGGTGCTGCACAAGCACAGGTGGGGCTCGGTCTGCGACGACACCTGGGACATGGCGGACGCACAGGTGAGCTGGGGACACACCTGGGGTGGGGACACACCTGGGGACACCTGGGGACACACCTGGGGACACACCTGGGATCACCTGGGGACACACCTGGGGATGGGGACACACCTGGGGACACCTGGGGACACACCTGGGATCACCTGGGGACACACCTGGGGATGGGGACACACCTGGGGACACCTGGGGACACCTGGGACACACCTGGGATACACCTGGGACACACCTGGGGTTGGGATCACACCTGGGGGGACACCTGGGAACACCTGGGGGTGGGAAACACACCTGGGGTCACCTGGGACACACCTGGGGCACACCTGGGGGTGGGATCACACCTGGGGACACCTGGGGACAGCTGGGGACAGCTGGGGTGGGGAATACCTGGGACACACCTGGGACACACCTGGAGGGACACCTGGGGTGGGGACACACCTGGGGGGACACACCTGGGACACACCTGGTGGGGGGGAACACACCTGGGGGTGGGGACACACCTGGGACACACCTGGGGACACCTGGGGGTGGGGACACACCTGTGCCGGGATCACACCTGGGGTCACACCTGGGGGTGGGGAACACACCTGGGGAAACACCTGGGACACACCTGGGGACACCTGGGACACACCTGGGGGTGGGGTCACACCTGGGGGTGGGGTCACACCTGGCCGGGGTCACACCTGGGGGTGGGGTCACACCTGGGGACACACCTGGGGGTGGGGTCACACCTGGGTCACACCTGGGGGTGGGGTCACACCTGGTCGGGGTCACACCTGGCCGCGCTCACAGCCCTCACCTGCACAGGTGATCTGCCGTTACCTGGGCTGCGGCACCGCCCTGGCCGCACCTGGCCACGCCCACTTCGGGCAGGGGCAGGACCCGATCTGGCTGGACGGGACGCACTGCACAGGTGAGGAGCTCACCTTGAGCCAGTGCCACCTGCACACCTGGGGGGAGCACAACTGCGGCCACAGCGAGGACGCCGGCGCCGTCTGCTCAGGTGAGAGCGGCTGGGGGACAGGTGAGAGCGGCTGGGGACAGGTGAGAGCGGCTGGGGGACAGGTGAGAGCAGGTGAGAGCGGCTGGGGGACAGGTGAGAGCGGCTGGGGGACAGGTGAGAGCAGGTGAGAACAGGTGAGAGCGGCTGGGGGACAGGTGAGAGCAGGTGAGAGCGGCTGGGGGACAGGTGAGAGCGGCTGGGGGACAGGTGAGATCGGGTGAGAGCAGCTGGGGGACAGGTGAGAGCGGCTGGGGACAGGTGAGAGCGGCTGGGGCTCAGGTGAGAGCGGCTGGGGGACAGGTGAGAGCAGGTGAGAACAGGTGAGAGCGGCTGGCGGACAGGTGAGAGCAGGTGAGAGCGGGTGGGGGACAGGTGAGATCAGGTGAGAGCGGCTGGGGGACAGGTGAGAACAGGTGAGAGCGGGTGGGGGACAGGTGAGAGCGGCTGGGGCTCAGGTGAGAGCGGCTGGGGCTCAGGTGAGAGCAGGTGGGGGACAGGTGAGAGCAGGTGAGAACAGGTGAGAGCGGCTGGGGGACAGGTGAGAGCGGCTGGGGGACAGGTGAGAGCGGCTGGGGGACAGGTGAGAGTGGGTGGGGCTCAGGTGAGAGCAGGTGAGAGCGGGTGGGGGACAGGTGAGATCAGGTGGGGCTCAGGTGAGATCGGGTGGGGCTCAGGTGAGAGCAGGTGGGGCTCAGGTGAGCTCAGGTGAGATTGGGTGGGACAGGTGAGATCAGGTGAGATCAGGTGGGGCTTGGGTGTGCTTGGGTGGGGCTCAGGTGAGCTCCAGGTGAGGTCGGGTGGGGCTCAGGTGAGATCGGGTGGGACAGGTGAGATCAGGTGTGCTCAGGTGAGATCAGGTGGGGCTCAGGTGAACTTGGGTGGGGCTCAGGTGTGCTCAGGTGTGCTCAGGTGAGCTCAGGTGTGCTTGGGTGGGGCTCAGGTGTGCTCAGGTGAGCTCAGGTGGGACAGGCGAGATCAGGTGAGCTCAGGTGAGATCAGGTAGGGCACAGGTGAGCTCGGGTGGGACACAGGTGAGCTCAGGTGAGTTCAGGTGTGCTTGGGTGGGGCTCAGGTGAGATCAGGTGAGCTCCAGGTGGGCTCAGGTGTGCTCGGGTGGGACAGGTGAGATGAGGTGAGATCAGGTGATCTTGGGTGGGGCTCAGGTGTGCTCAGGTAAGATCAGGTGGGGGACAGGTGAGCTCAGGTGTGCTCAGGTGGGGCATGGGGGGCCAGGTGTGCTCAGGTGATGGAGAATGGGGTGGGGGGTGCATCCCCAGGTGTCCCCAGGTGTCCCCAGGTGTGTCCCAGGTATATCCCAGGTGTCCCCAGGTGTGTCCCCAGCTGTCCCCAGGTGTGTCCCCAGGTGTGTCCCCAGCTGTCCCCAGGTGTCCCCAGGTGTCCCCAGGTGTGTCCCCAGGTGTCCCCAGGTGTCCCCAGGTGTGTCCCCAGCTGTCCCCAGGTGTGTCCCCAGGTGTGTCCCCAGGTGTCCCCAGGTGTGTCCCCAGCTGTCCCCAGCTGTCCCCAGGTGTCCCCAGGTGTCCCCAGGTGTGTCCCCAGCTGTCCCCAGGTGTCCCCAGGTGTCCCCAGGTGTGTCCCCAGCTGTCCCCAGGTGTGTCCCCAGGTGTCCCCAGGTGTCCCCAGGTGTACCCCAGGTGTGCCTCACCCCTCCCCCTCCCGCAGGTCCCGACCCCCCCCAGGTGCGGCTGCTGGGCGGCCCCGGGCCCTGCGCGGGGCAGGTGCAGGTGAGGCTGAACCGCACCTGGCTGCAGGTGTGCGGCCTCACCTGGGGGCTGCCCGAGGCTCAGGTGCTGTGCCGGCAGCTGGGCTGCGGCCCCGCCCTCAGCGCACCTGTGGGGCCGCACCTGCCCGGGCCGGGGGCGTGGCTGGCCGGGCTCACCTGCCGGGGGAGCGAGGAGCTGCTGCTCGAGTGCCGGGGGCTGCAGGCCGGTACCTGCCCCACAGGTGCGGCCGCCGCCGTGGCCTGCGCCGAGCCGCCAGGTGAGGGAGGGGCTCAGGTGGGCTCACCTGGATGGGGGTGGGGGCTGCTGGGCCGGGTGGGGGGGGGGGGAACTCACCTGTGTCTCACCTGTGCTGTCATCTGTACCTTCACCTGTCCCTCAGGTGTTCCTCACCTGTCCCTCACCTGTGTCTCACCTGTTCCTCACCTGTCCCTCAGCTGTTCCTCACCTGTTCCTCACCTGGCCTGTCACCTGTCCTGTCACCTGTCCCTCACCTGCTCTTCACCTGTCCTGTCACCTGTCCCTGACCTGTACCCTCACCTGTCCCTCACCTGTCCCTCACCTGTTCCTCACCTGTCCCTCACCTGTCCTGTCGCCTGTACCTTCACCTGTCCCTCACCTGTCCCTCACCTGTTCCTCACCTGTCCTGTCACCTGTCCTGTCACCTGTTCTTCACCTGTCCTCACCTGTTCCTCACCTGTTCCGCCAGCTGTATCTTCACCTGTACCCTCACCTGTTCCTCACCTGTTCCTCACCTGTCCTGTCACCTGTCCCTGACCTGTACCCTCACCTGTCCCTCACCTGTCTCTCATCTGTCCCTCACCTGTCCTGTCACCTGTCCTGTCACCTGTCCCTCACCTGTTCCTCACCTGTCCTGTCACCTGTCCCTCACCTGTTCCTCACCTGTCCTGTCACCTGCCCTTGTCTCACCTGTCCCCCCTCACCTGGCTGTACCTCACCTGTTCCACCTGCCCATCTCACCTGTCCCTCACCCTTTACCTTCCTCACCTGTCTGTGCTACCCCTCACCTGCCCCACCTGTGCCTCACCTGGCTGGATCTCACCTGCCCCACCTGTCCCACCCATCACCTGTCTCACCTGTCTCTCACCTGTCCCACCTGTCTCACCTGTCCATCTCACCTGTCTCACCTGTCCATCTCACCTGTCCATGCCTCACCTGTGTCTCACCTGGCTGGATCTCACCTGCCCCACCTGTCCCACCCATCACCTGTCTCACCTGTCTCTCACCTGTCCCACTCGTCACCTGTCCATCTCTCATCTGTCTCACCTGTCTCTCACCTGTCCATGTCTCACCTGTCCATCTCACCTGTCTGTGTCTCACCTGTCTATCTCTCACCTGCCCCACCTGTCCCACCCGTCACCTGTCCATCTCTCATCTGTCTCACCTGTCTCTCACCTGTCTCACCTGTCTCTCACCTGTCCCACCCGTCACCTGTCTCACCTGTCTTTCACCTGTCCCACCCGTCACCTGTCCATCTCTCATCTGTCTCACCTGTCTCTCACCTGTCCATGTCTCACCTGTCCATGTCTCACCTGTCCATCTCACCTGTCTGTGTCTCACCTGTCTATCTCTCACCTGCCCCACCTGTCCCACCCGTCACCTGTCCATCTCTCATCTGTCTCACTTGTCCATGTCTCACCTGTCTCACCTGTCCAGCCGTTCCCGTCTCCTGCTCGGTGCTGGAGGCTCTGCTGGGGGTGGGGGCGGGGCTCTGCGGGGCCCTGCTGGGTCTTTACCTGTGCGCCAGGTGTGCCCCGCCCCGCCGGGGCTGGCGCCGCACAGGTACGGCCGGGACCCCCAAAAACCCCCAAAACAACCCCAAAAACCCCGAAAACACCCCAAAAAACCCCAAAAAACCCCGGGGGACCCCAAAAAACCCCAACCCCCCCAAAAAAAACCCCAAAATCCCTCAGGTGACCCCAAAACCCCCAAAAAACCCCAAAATCCCCCCAAAAAACCCCAACCCCCCCCAAAAAAACCCCAAAATCCCTCAGGTGACCCCAAAACCCCCAAAAAACCCCAAAATCCCCCCAAAAAACCCCAAAATCCCTCAGGTGACCCCAAAACCCCCCAAAAACTCCCAAAATCCCCCCAAAAAACCCCAAAATCCCCCCAAAAAACCCCAAAATCCCCCCAAAAAACCCCAAAATCCCCCCAAAAAACCCCAAAATCCCCCCCAAAAAACCCCAAAATCCCCCCCAAAAACCCCAAAATCCCTCAGGTGACCCCAAAAAAACCAAACCCCCCCAAAAAAACCCCAAAATCCCTTGGGTGACCCCAAAACCCCCCAAAAAACCCCAAAATCCCCCCCCAAAACCCCAAAATCCCTCAGGTGACCCCAAAAAAACCAAACCCCCCCAAAAAAAACCCCAAAATCCCTTGGGTGACCCCAAAAAACCCCAAAAAACTCCAAAAAACCCCGGGGGACCCCAAAAAAACCCAACCCCCCCCAAAAAACCCCCAAAATCATGCAGGTGACCCCAAAACCCCCCAAAAAACCCCAAAATCCCCCCAAAAACCCCAAAATCCCCCCCAAAAACCCCAAAACCCCTCCGGTGACCCCAAAACCCCCCAAAAAACCCCCAAAATCCCCCGGGTGACCCCAACCCCCCCAAAAAAACCCCAAAAACCTCAGGTGACCCCAAAACCCCCCCCAAACCCCAAAAATTCCTCAGGTGACCCCAAAAAAACCCCCAAACCCCCCCAAAAAACCCCAAAAATCCCCACGTGACCCCAAGACTCCTCCAAAAAACCCCCCAAAAACCTCAGGTGACCCCAAACCCCCAAAAGTCCCCCCAGGTGACCCCCAAAACCCCCCCGGTGACCCCAAAACCCCCCAACCCCCCACAGGCGACCCCAAAATTCCCCGTGTGACCCCAAAACCCCCCAAAAACCCCCGGGTGACCCCAAAAACCCCCCGGGTGACCCCAAAAAACCCCAAAATCCCTCAGGTGACCCCAAAACCCCCCAAAAAACCCCCAAAACCCCCGGGTGACCTCAAAACCCCCCGGGTGACCCCAAAATCCCTCAGGTGACCCCAAAAAAACCCCCAAAACCCCCCAAAAAAAACCCCAAAAAACCCCAGGTGACCCCAAAACCGCCCCCCCAGAAAACCCCAAAAAACTCCCAGAAAAAAACCCAAAACCCCCAAAATCCCCCCAAAACCCCAGGTGACCCCAAAACCGCCCCAAACCCCCCCAAAAAAACCCCAAACCCCCCCGAAACCCCACAGGTGACCCCAAAATCCCTCAGGTGACCCCAAAAGCCCCCAAGAAACCCCAGGTGACCCCAAACCCCCCCCCCCAAAAAAACCCCAAAACCCCCAAAAACCTCCCAGAAAATCTCCAAAACCCCCAAAATCCCCCCAAAATCCCCCCAAAAACCCCCAAAAATCCCCAGGTGACCCCAAAAATCCCCCAACCCCCACCTCGGGTGACCCCAAAATCTCTCAAAACCCCCCCCAAACCCCACAGGTGACCCCAAAATCCCCCAGATGATCCCGAAACTCCCCAAAAATCCCCCAGGTGACCCCTCAGAAGCATCCGAGACCCCTCAGGACCCCCCAAAATCCACCCCTGGGACCCCCAAATCCACCCCAAATCCACCTGGGACCCCCCAAATCCACCTGGGACCCCCAAATCCATCCCAAATCCCCCTGGGATCCCCAAATCCATCCCAAATCCCCCTGGGATCCCCAAATCCATCCCAAATCCCCCTGGAATCCCCAAATCCATCCCAAATCCCCCTGGGATCCCCAAAATCCATCCCAAATTCCCCCCAAATCCACCTGGGACCCCCAAATCTTCCCCAAATCCCCCAAATTCACCCCAAATCCCCCAAATTTCCCCCAAATCCCCCCCAGGACCCCCCAAATCCATCCCAAATTCCTCCTGGGACCCCCAAATCCATCCCAAATCCCCCTGGGACCCCCAAATCCATCCCCAAATCTTCCCCAAATCCCCCCAGGACCCCCCAAATCCATCCCAAATTCCCCAAATCCCCCCCAAATCCCCCTGGGACCCCCAAATCCATCCCCAAATCCCCTCGGGACCCCCAAATCTTCCCCAAATCCATCCCAAATCCCCCCAGGGACCCCAAAATCCATCCCAAATCCCCCTCAAATCCACCTGGGACCCCCAAATCTTCCCCAAATCCCCTCGGGAACCCCAAATCTTCCCCAAATCCCCCAAATCCATCCCAAATCCCCCCAAATTCCCCCCAAATCCACCCCAAATCCACCCCAAATCCACCCCAAATTCCCCCAAAATCCTCCCCAAATCCACCCCAAATTCCCCAAATCCCCCCCAAATCCACCCCAAATTCCCCCCAAGACCCCCCAAATCCATCCCAAATCCCCCAAATTCCCCCCAAATCCATCCCAAATCCCCCCGGGACCCCCAAATCCATCCCAAATCCCCCCGGGACCCCCAAATCCATCCCAAATCCCCCAAATTCCCCCCAAATCCATCCCCAAATCCCCCCCAAATCCCCCAAATTCCCCCCAAATCCCCCAAATTCCCCCCAAATCCATCCCAAATCCCCCCGGGACCCCCCAAAATTCCCCAGGGACCCCCAAATCCCCTCGGGGGGTGCTGGGGGGGTCTCGGGGGTTGTTGGGAGGAGTTTTGGGGGGTCCCGGGGGGGGAATTTGGGGGATCCCTGGGGAGTCTTGGGGTGGATTTGGGGGCGATTTGGGGAATTTGGGGTGGATTTGGGGAATTTGGGGTAGATTTGGGGGGTCTTGGGGGGAATTTGGGGTGGATTTGGGGGGGATTTGGGGAATTTGGGGTGGATTTGGGGTTGATTCGGGTAATTTGGGGTGGAATTTGGGGGGGATTTTGGGAATTTGGGGTGAATTTAGGGGGTTCTGGGGGAATCCTGGGGAATTCTGGGTGGATTTGGGGGGAATTTGGGGTGGATTTGGGGGGTCTTGGGGGGATCTTGGGGAATTTGGGATGGATTTGGGGGGAATTTGGGGGGAATTTGGGGGGTCTTGGGAGTTTTTGGGGAATTTGGGTGGATTTGGGGTGGATTTGGGGGGTTCTGGGGGGTTCTGGGGGGATCTTGGGGAATTTGGGGTGGATTTGGGGAATTTTGGGTGGATTTGGGGGGAATTTGGGGAGGATTTGGGGGGTCTTGGGGTGGATTTGGGGGGAATTTGGGGAATTTGGGGGGGATTTGGGGAATTTGGGGGGGATTTGGGGGGAATTTGGGGTGGATTTGGGGGGAATTTGGGGTGTCTTGGGGGGTTCTGGGGGGATCTTGGGGAATTTGGGGTGGATTTGGGGGGTCTTGGGGTGGATTTGGGGGGAATTTGGGGTGGATTTGGGGGGTCTTGGGGGGTTCTGGGGGGTTCTGGGGGGATCGTGGGGAATTTGGGGTGGATTTGGGGGGTCTTGGGGTGGATTTGGGGGGAATTTGGGGTGGATTTGGGGGGTCTTGGGGAATCTGGGGTGGATTTGGGGGGTTCTGGGGGGGTTCTGGGGGGATCTTGGGGAATTTGGGGTGGATTTGGGGGGTCTTGGGGTGGATTTGGGGGGAATTTGGGGAATTTGGGGTGGATTTGGGGGGTCTTGGGGAATTTGGGGTGGATTTTGGGGAAATTTGAGGCGGATTTGGGGGGATCCCGGGGAATTTGGGGCGACTTGGGGGGTCCTGAGGGTTTTGGGGAGGTTCTGGGGACCCCCCAAATTCCCCCCCCCCAGGACCCCCCTGACCCCTCCCCCATTCCCCAGGTGAGCCCCTGCTGCCAGAGCAGCCCCCGCGCTCAGCTGAGCTGTAGGAGCCCGGGACACCCCCAAACCACCTCGGAACTACCGTGAAATACCCCCCAGGACCAGTAAAAACCAGTAAAAACCAGTGAAAAACAATAAAAACCAGTAAAAACCAGTAAAAACCAGTACAGCCCGACTACATTACCCAGCATGCACCGCGCGCGGGGGGGGGGGGCGGAGTGGGCGTGGCCTGGCAGCGGAGGGGGCGTGGCCTCAGCGCGGCGGCGAAGGCGGGAAGGCGGAGGGGGCGTGGCCTCGTGAGGCGGAGGGGGCGTGGCCTGGCCGCGGAGGGGGCGTGGCCTCAGCGCGGCGGGGAAGGCGGGAAGGCGGAGGGGGCGTGGCCTCGTGAGGCGGAGGGGGCGTGGCTTGGCCAAGCGGCGCGGCCCGGGCGTTGCGCGGCGGCGGCGCCGGGCCCGGCCCTGCCCCGGTTCTAAGCCGGTTCTAAGCCGGTTCTGCCCCGGTTCGGCCCCGGTGGAGCCTCCGGGAGCCCGGCAGGTGAGCGGGGAGCGGGGGGGAGGAGGAGGAGGAAGCGGCGGGGCCGCGGCGGCGGCGCCTGCGCGGGGCGGGCCTGGGGGAGGTGGGGCCTGCAGGGGCTGAGGGGAAAGGGGCGGGGCCTGAGGGAGGTGAGGGCGGGGCCTGTGTGGAGGGGCGGGGCTCATTGCGGCCTGGCCACGCCCCCATTCGGCCACTCTCGTGTCGGGTCTGGGGTCCCACCTGCGCACCTGGGATGGGTCTGGGGTCCCACCTGCGCACCTGGGATGGGTCTGGGGTCTCACCTGCGCACCTGGGATGGGTCTGGGGTCCCACCTGGGCACCTGGGATGGGTCTGGGGTCTCACCTGCACACCTGGGATGGGTCTGGGGTCCCACCTGCACACCTGGGATGGGTCTGGGGTCCCACCTGCGCACCTGGGATGGGTCTGGGGTCTCACCTGGCCCCCCCATGTCGGGTCTGGGGTCTCACCTGGCCCCCGTGTCGGGTCTGGGGTCTCACCTGGCCTCCCTGTGTCAGGTTTGGGGTCTCACCTGTCCTCCCCGGGTCGGGTCTGGGCTCTCACCTGGCCCCATGTTTTGGGTCTGGGGTCTCACCTGGCCCCCCCATGTTGGGTCTGGGGTCTCACCTGTCCCCATGTTTTATGTCTGAAGTCTCACCTGTCCCCAGGTCCCTGCAGTGTCGGGTTTGGGGTCTCACCTGGCCCCCCCCATGTCGGGTCTGGGGTCTCACCTGTCCCCAGGTCCCTGCAGTGTCAGGTTTGGGGTCTCACCTGGCCCCATCATGTCGGGTTTGGGGTCTCACCTGTCCCCAAGTCTCTGCAGTGTTGGGTCTGGGGTCTCACCTGGCCCCGTGTTTTGGGTCTGGGGTCTCACCTGGCCCTGTGGCTCCCACCTGGGGTCTCACCTGCTGCCCATGTTTCAGTCTGAGCTTTTGTCTGTGCCAGCTCTGGGCTCTCACCTGTCCCAGCTCTGGGCTCTCACCTGTCCCAGCTCTGGGCTCTCACCTGTCCCAGGTTTGGGCTTTCACCTGTGCCAGCTCTGGGCTCTCACCTGTCCCAGCTCTGGGCTCTCACCTGTGCCAGCTCTGGGCTCTCACCTGTATCAGGTTTGGGCTCTCACCTGTCCCAGCTCTGGGCTCTCACCTGTCCCAGCTCTGGGCTCTCACCTGTCCCAGCTCTGGGCTCTCACCTGTGCTCGTGTCCCCCTCAGGTGTGGCCATGGCGGGCGCGGCGCCCCCCGCAGGCGCCCCCGAGCACCCCTTCACCTGCCGGGAATGCGGCAAATCCTTCCGCTGGTCCTCGCGCCTGGCGCATCACCTGCGCAGCCACACAGGTGAGCGCCCCTACAAATGCCCCGAGTGCCCCAAAGCCTTCAAGGGCTCCTCCGCCCTCCTCTACCACCTGCGGGGCCACACAGGTGAGCGGCCCTACACCTGCTCCACCTGCGGCAAGAGCTTCAAGCGCTCCTCGCTGCTGCAGACTCACCTGCGCGTGCACACGGGGCTGCGCGCCTTCAGGTGCGCCCAGTGCGGCCTCACCTTCAAGTGGGCGTCGCATTACCAGTACCACCTGCGGCAGCACTCAGGTGAGCGGCCCTACCGCTGCCCCACCTGCCCCAAGGCCTTCAAGAACTCGTCCAGCCTGCGGCGGCACCGCCACACCCACACGGGCGAGCGGCCGCACACCTGCGGCACCTGCGGGAAGGGCTTCGCGCAGGCGGCCAACCTGCGGCAGCACCTGCGGGTGCACACGGGGGAGCGGCCCTACACCTGCGGCACCTGCGGCAAGAGCTTCACGCACTCCTCCAACCTGCACCTGCACCGGCGCACGCACGGCCCCGCCCCGCAGTGCCCCGCCTGCGCCGCGCCCTCGCGCACCTGCCCGCGGCGGCACCTGCGGGACCCCGACCCCGCCGCCGCCGCCGCCGCCGCCGCCGCCTCACCTGAGCCGCTCTGGAGGCCGCTGGGGGTCACCTGCGCCGAGCAGGAGGAGCCGGCGGCCCCGCCCCAGCGCTGCCTCACCTGCGGCAAGAGCTTCAAGAACGGCTCGGGGCTGGCGCGGCACCTGCCCGGCCACGAGCGGCTCAGGTGCGCGGCCGCCGCCCCCAGAGCCGCGCCCCTGCCAGGTGAGGCGGCCGCCGCCGCCGCGGCGCCGCCCGAGCGGCCGTACAGGTGCGGCGAGTGCGGCAAAGCCTTCAAGGGCTCCTCGGGGCTGCGCTACCACCTGCGCGACCACACAGGTGAGCGGCCCTACACCTGCGCCACCTGCGGCAAGAGCTTCAAGCGCTCCTCGCTGCTGCAGACTCACCTGCGCGTGCACACGGGGCTGCGCGCCTTCAGGTGCGCCCAGTGCGGCCTCACCTTCAAGTGGGCGTCGCATTACCAGTACCACCTGCGGCAGCACTCAGGTGAGCGGCCCTACCGCTGCCCCACCTGCCCCAAGGCCTTCAAGAACTCGTCCAGCCTGCGGCGGCACCGCCACACCCACACGGGCGAGCGGCCGCACACCTGCGGCACCTGCGGGAAGGGCTTCGCGCAGGCGGCCAACCTGCGGCAGCACCTGCGGGTGCACACGGGGGAGCGGCCCTACACCTGCGGCACCTGCGGCAAGAGCTTCACGCACTCCTCCAACCTGCACCTGCACCGGCGCACGCACTCGGCGGCGCGGCCCTTCCGCTGCCCCGCCTGCCCCAAGGCTTTCGCCGTGGCCGCTTACCTGCGGCGGCACCTGCGCACGCACGGCCGCGCACCCGCGGCCGAGGCCGACGCCTCACCTGCGCCGGCCGCCGCGTACCTGGTGCTGCCGGCGCCGCAGGGGCTGCGGATCCTGCCCGGGGGCCCCGCGCAGCGCAAGGTGCTGCTGCTGGCCGGCCCCGCCCCCGCGCACCTGGCGCAGGTGGGGAGGGGAGGGCGCGGCTGGCAGAGCGTGCTGGTGCTGCCCGGGGGAGGGAGGGAGGGGACGGGGACAGGGGTGCGGCTGCAGGTGGCGGAGGTGACAGCGGTGACGGGGGTGGCAGCGGTGACAGGGGTGACAGGGGTGACAGGGGTGACAGGGGTGACAGGTGTGACAGGGGTGACAGGGGTGACAGGTGTGACAGGGGTGACAGGTGTGACGGGGGTGGCAGGGATCACAGGGGTCACAGGGGTGGCAGGGGTCACAGGGGTCACAGGTGTGTCAGGGGTCACAGGTGTGTCAGGGGTGACAGGTGTGACAGGGGTGTCAGGGGTGACAGGTGTAGGTGTGACAGGTGTGTCAGGTGTCACAGGTGTGACGGGGGTGACAGGGGTGACAGGGGTGTCAGGGGTGACAGGTGTAGGTGTGACAGGTGTGTCAGGTGTCACAGGTGTCACAGGTGTGCCAGGGGTGACAGGTGTCACAGGTATGACAGTGGTGACAAGGATCACAGGTGTGACAGGTGTGTCAGGTGTCTCAGGTGTCACAGGTGTCACCGGTGTCTCAGGTGTCTCAGGTGTCACAGGTGTCACAGGGGTGTCAGGGGTGACAGGTGTAGGTGTCACAGGTGTCACAGGTGTCACCGGTGTCTCAGGTGTGTCAGGTGTCTCAGGTGTCACAGGTGTCACCGGTGTCTCAGGTGTCACAGGTGTCACAGGTGTCACAGGGGTGTCAGGGGTGACAGGTGTCACAGGTGTCACAGGTGTCACAGGTGTCACCGGTGTCTCAGGTGTCTCAGGTGTCACAGGGCTACAGCTGCAGGTGCTGCCAGTGCCCTCGGACATCACCAATGTCCAGCTCCAGGTGTTGCCAGCACCACCTGAGGTCCCCAATGTCCATCTCCAGGCCACCGAGGTCCCCAACGTCCATCTCCAGGCCACCAAGGTCCCCAACGTCCATCTCCAGGCCACCAAGGTCCCCAGTGTCCATCTCCAGGCCACCGAGGTCCCCAACGTCCATCTCCAGGCCACCGAGGTCCCCAACGTCCATCTCCAGGCCCTGCCACTCACCTCAGGTGTCACCAATGTCCAGCTCCAGGTGTTGCCACCACCTTCAGGTGGCACCAGTGTCCAGCTCCAGGCCACCGAGGTGACCAACGTCCATCTCCAGGCCACCGAGGTGACCAATGTCCAGCTCCAGGTGCTGCCACCACCACCTGAGGTGACCGGTGTCCACCTCCAGGCCACCGAGATGACCAGCATCCACCTGGAGCCCGTGGAGGAGGTGCCCAGTGTCCACCTGGAGACCGTGGAGGAGGTGCCCAGTGTCCACCTGGAGCCCGTGGAGGAGGTGCCCAGTGTCCACCTGGAGCCCGTGGAGGTGGCCGATGTCCACCTGGAGAAATCAGAGCTGCCCAGCGTCCACCTGGAGACCATGGAGGAGGTTCCCAGCGCCCACCTGGAGATGTCAGAGGTCCCCTCGGACCACCTGGAGGTGACCAATGTCCACCTGGAGACCTCAGAGGTCCCCTCTGACCACCTGGAGGTGTCCAGCACCCACCTGGACACCTTGGAGATGACCGATGTCCACCTGGAGGTGCCCGGTGCCCACCTGGAGCCCTGTGAGGTGACCGATGTCCACCTGGAGGTGCCCGGTCTGCACCTGGACACATCAAAGGTGCCCGGTGGCCACCTGGAGCCCACAGAGGTGCACCTGGACCCGCCCTAGGAGGTGCCCAGGGTCCACCTGGACACACCTTGGAGATGACCAGAGTCCACCTGGAGGTGTCCAGGGCCCACCTGGACATGTCAGAGCTGCCCAGGTCTCACCTGGAGGTGCCCAGAACCCACCTGGAGGTGCCCAGAACCCACCTGGAGATGCCCAGGTCTCACCTGAAGGTGCCCAGAACCCACCTGGAGGTGCCCAGAACCCACCTGGAGGTGCCCAGGTCTCACCTGGAGGTGCCCAGCGCCCACCTGGAGGTGCCCAGCGCCCACCTGGAGGTGCCCAGGACCCACCTGGAGGTGCCCAGGATTCATCTGGAGGTGTCCAGGACCCACCTGGACAGGTCAGAGATGCCCAACACCCATCTGGAGACCACACAGGTGCCCAGGACCCACTTGGAGGTGCCCAGAACCCACCTGGAGGTGCCCAGGTCTCACCTGGAGGTGCCCAGGACCCACCTGGAGGTGCCCAGTGCCCACCTGGAGGTGCCCAGGTCTCACCTGGAGGTGCCCAGGACCCACCTGGAGGTGCCCAGTGCCCACCTGGAGGTGCCCAGGACCCACCTGGAGGTGCCCAGTGCCCACCTGGAGGTGCCCAGGACCCACCTGGAGGTGTCCAAGATCCATCTGGAGGTACCCAGGATCCATCTGGAGGTGTCCAGGGCTCACCTGGAGGTGTCCAGGACCCACCTGGACAGGTCAGAGATGCCCAACACCCACCTGGAGCCTTCTGAGGAGGTTCCCAGTGTCCACCTGGAGACCACACAGGTGCCCAGGGCCCACCTGGAGCTGCCCAGGGCTCACCTGGACATGTCAGAGATGCCCAGGGCCCACCTGGAGACCGTGGAGGTGACCAATGTCCTCCTGGTGACACCAGAGCTGCTCAGGACCCACCTGGAGGTGCCCAGGACTCACCTGGAGGTGCCCAGGTCTCACCTGGAGGTGCCCAGGACCCACCTGGAGGAGCCCAGGACCCACCTGGAGGAGCCCAGGACCCACCTGGAGGTGCCCAGTGCCCACCTGGAGGTGTCCAGGACCCACCTGGAGGTGTCCAGGTCTCACCTGGAGGTGTCCAAGATCCATCTGGAGGTGTCCAGGGCCCACCTGGACATGTCAGAGGTGCCCAGTGTCCACCTGGACACACCTTGGAGGTGCCCGCTGACCACCTGGACACACCTTGGAGCTGCCCAGAACCCACCTGGAGGTGCCCAGGACCCACCTGGAGGTGCCCAGGACCCACCTGGAGCTGCCCAGAACCCACCTGGAGGTGCCCAGGACCCACCTGGAGACCCCCAAGTGCCGGGGGAGGGGACCTGCACACCTGGGACCATGGGTGGGCGGGGCCTGGGGACACCTGGGGGGTGTCTGGGGGGTACCTGGGGACACCTGGGGGTGTCTGGGGACACCTGAGGGGTATCTGAGGGTACCTGGGGACACTTGGGGACACTTGGGGGGTACCTGGGGACACCTGAGGGGTACCTGGGCGTACCTGGGGACACCTGGGGGTACCTGGGGGTACCTGAGGAGGACCTGGGGACACTTGGGGACACCTAAGGGGTACCTGATGACACCTGAGGGGTATCTGAGGGGTGTCTGGGGGTATCAGGGGGTACCTGGGGGTACCTGGGGGGTACCTGGGGACACCTGAGGGGTGTCTGGGGGTACCTGGGGACACCTGGGGGGTACCTGGGGACACCTGAGGGGTGTCTGGGGGTACCTGGGGACACCTGGGGGGTACCTGGGGACACCTGAGGGGTGTCTGGGGGTACCTGGGGACACCTGAGGGGTATCTGAGGTTACCTGGGGACACCTGGGGGTGTCTGAGGGTATCTGGGGGTACTTGGGGACACCTGGGGACACCTGAGGGGTACTTGGGGACACCTGAGGGGTATCTGAGGGTACCTGGGGACACTTGGGGGGTACCTGGTGACACCTGGGGGGTGTCTGGGGGTACCTGAGCTCCCCTGGGGACACCTGGGGGGTGTCTGGGGGTACCTGAGCTCCCCTGGGGGTGTCTGGGGTTCCTGAGCTCCCCTGGCCCAGGTGAGGCCGTTCCCGCCCCTCCCCCCGTGTCAATAAAGGCGCCCCTCCCCCACCCCCCGTGCGGTTTTGTTGCTTCCGGGAGGGGGCGGGGCCGAGAGGGGGCGGGGCCAAGGGGTGGGGGGGCAGTTTCATCTCCCAGTATGGCACCAGTAACTCCCAGTATGGCACCAGTACATCCCAGTATGACACCAGTAACTCCCAGTATGACACCAGTAACCCCCAGTTCAACACCAGTAACCCCCAGTATGGCCCCAGTATTCCCAGTGTGGTCCCACGGATTCCCAGTATGGCCCCAGTAACCCCCAGTATGGCACCAGTAACTCCCAGTATGGCACCAGTACATCCCAGTATGGCACCAGTATAGCCCAGTACATCCCAGTATGGCCCCAGTATGGCCCCAGTATAGCCCAGTACATCCCAGTATGGCCCCAGTATGGCACCAGTAACTCCCAGTATGGCACCAGTATGGCACCAGTGTTCCCAGTATGGCACCAGTAGCCCCCAGTATGGTCCCACGGATTCCCAGTATGGCCCCAGTATAGCCCAGTGCATCCCAGTATGGCCCCAGTATGGCACCAGTATAGCCCAGTATGGCCCCAGTAACCCCCAGTATGGCAGCAGTAACTCCCAGTATGGCACCAGTAACCCCCAGTATGGCACCAGTATAGCCCAGTATGGCCCCAGTAACTCCCAGTATAGCCCAGTATGGCACCAGTAACCCCCAGTATGGCACCAGTAACTCCCAGTATGGCACCAGTAACCCCCAGTATGGCACCAGTATAGCCCAGTACATCCCAGTATGGCCCCAGTAACCCCCACTATAGCCCAGTATGGCACCAGTAACCCCCAGTATGGCACCAGTATAGCCCAGTATGGCACCAGTAACCCCCAGTATGACACCAGTAACCCCCAGTATGGCACCAGTATAGCCCAGTATGGCACCAGTATGGCACCAGTGTTCCCAGTATGACACCAGTAACCCCCAGTATGACACCAGTAACACCCAGTATGGCACCAGTATAGCCCAGTATGGCACCAGTATGGCCCCAGTATAGCCCAGTACATCCCAGTATGGCCCCAGTATAGCCCAGTATGGCCCCAGTAACCCCCAGTATGACACCAGTAACCCCCAGTATGACACCAGTAACTCCCAGTATGGCCCCAGTGTTCCCAGTGTGGTCCCACGGATTCCCAGTATGGCCCCAGTCGTTCCCAGTATGGCACCAGTAACCCCCAGTATGGCCCCAGGGATTCCCAATATGGCCCCAGTATAGCCCAGTGCATCCCAGTATGGCCCCAGTAACCCCCAGTATGACACCAGTAACCCCCAGTATGGCCCCAATATTCCCCAGTATGGCCCTAATCCATCCCAGTATGGCCCCGGTAACCCCCAGTATGGCCCCAGGGATTCCCAGTATGGCCCCAGTATAACCCAGTGCATCCCAGTATGGCACCAGTATAGCCCAGTACATCCCAGTATGGCACCAGTACATCCCAGTATGGCCCCAGTAACCCCCAGTCCCCTCACAGTGCACTGAAATCCCCTCCCAGTCCCTCCCAGTATATCCCAGTACCTCCTAAACCCCCTCCCAGTATATCCCAGTATATCCCAGTGCCCCCTCAGTCTCCTCCCAGTGCCTCCCAGTCCATCCCAGTGCCCCCTAAACCCTCTCCCAGTATATCCCAGTGCTCCCAAACCCCCTCCCAGTACATCCCAGTATATCCCAGTGCACTCCAACTCCCTCCCAGTATATCCCAGTCCATCCCAGTACTCCCAGACCTCCGCCCAGTACATCCCAGTCCATCCCAGTGCTCCCAAACCCCCTCCCAGTACATCCCAGTATATCCCAGTGCTCCCCAACTCCCTCCCACTACATCCCAGTATATCCCAGTGCTCCCAGACCTCCTCCCAGTCCTTCCCAGTCCATCCCAGTACCCCCTAAACCCCCTCCCAGTACATCCCAGTATATCCCAGTGCTCCCCAACTCCCAGTATACCCCAGTCCTTCCCAATGCTCCCAAACCCCCTCCCAGTACATCCCAGTATATCCCAGTACCTCCTAAACCCCCTCCCAGTCTTTCCCAGTCCTTCCCCGTCCCTCCCAGTGCCTCCCAGTACATCCCAGTCCATCCCAGTGCTCCCAAACTCCTTCCCAGTATATCCCAGTGCTCCCAGACCTCCTCCCAGTCCTTCCCAGTCCATCCCAGTACCCCCTAAACCCCCTCCCAGTCCTTCCCAGTGCCTCCCAGTACATCCCAGTCCATCCCAGTACCCACTAAACCCCCTCCCAGTCCATCCCAGTATATCCCAGTGCTCCCAGACCTCCTCCCAGTTCCCTGGGCTCCCTTCCCAGTTCCCCCCAGTTCCCCCCAGTGCCCCCAGCTCCCCTCCCCCCCCCCCCCCCCCCCCCCGGTTATTTCGGGCCCCCCGCACCTGTCCCTGCCCCTCCCCCACCCGGGCCCTGCGCCACCGCCCCTCCCCCACCCGGACAGGCCCGGGGCACTGGGAGAGACTGGGAGCACTGGTGTGAACTGGGAGCACTGGTGTGAACTGGGAGCACTGAACTGGGAGCACTGAACTGGGAGCACTGGTGTGAACTGGGAGCACTGAACTGGGAGCACTGAACTGGGAGCACTGGTGTGAACTGGGAGCACTGAACTGGGAGCACTGAACTGGGAGCACTGAACTGGGAGCACTGGTGTGAACTGGGAGCACTGGACTGGGAGCACTGAACTGGGAGCACTGGTGTGAACTGGGAGCACTGAACTGGGAGCACTGGTGTGAACTGGGAGCACTGGACTGGGAGCACTGAACTGGGAGCACTGGTGTGAACTGGGAGCACTGAACTGGGAGCACTGGTGTGAACTGGGAGCACTGAACTGGGAGCACTGGTGTGAACTGGGAGCACTGAACTGGGAGCACTGAACTGGGAGCACTGGTGTGAACTGGGAGCACTGGACTGGGAGCACTGAACTGGGAGCACTGGTGTGAACTGGGCTGAACTGGGAGCACTGGTGTGAACTGGGAGCACTGGACTGGGAGCACTGAACTGGGAGCACTGGTGTGAACTGGGAGCACTGGTGTGAACTGGGAGCACTGGGGGGAAGTGGGAGCACTGGGCTGAACTGGGAGCACTGGTGTGAACTGGGAACACGGGTGTGAACTGGGAGCACTGGGCGGAACTGGTCCGAACTGGTCTGAACTGGGAGCGCTGGGCACACTGAACTGGTCTGAACTGGTCTGAACTGGTCCGAACTGGTCCAAACTGGGAGCACTTGTGTGAACTGGGCTGAACTGGGAGTACTGGCCACACTGAACTGGTCCGAACTGGTCGGAACTGGTCTGAACTGGTCTGAACTGGTCCAAACTGGGAGCGCTGGGCACACTGAACTGGTCTGAACTGGTCTGAACTGGTCCGAACTGGGAGCGCTGGGAGCACTGAACTGGTCTGAACTGGTCGGAACTGGTCGGAACTGGTCTGAACTGGTCTGAACTGGTCAGAACTGGGAGCGCTGGGAGCACTGAACTGGTCTGAACTGGTCTGAACTGGTCGGAACTGGTCTGAACTGGTCTGAACTGGGAGCGCTGGGCCGGGCCCGCTGTGACCCGGGAGGAATTCGGGCCCGCCCCTCCCCCCCCGGCCACCTGTGGCTGCGCTAATTAGCGATGATTGATTGATTGATTGATTGCCGGGGTGATTAATGACCCGGGGGTGATTAATGACCCGGGAATGATTAATTACCCGGGAATGATTAATTACCCGGGAATGATTAATGACCCGGGCATGATTAATGACCCGGGCATGATTAATTACCCGGGAATGGTTAATGACCCGGGGGTGATTAATGACAGGCGGGATTGATTACCGGCGTGACTAATTACAGGGGATTGTGGTTAATTACCCGGGAATAATTAATTTAAGTGGGGAATGATTGATTACCCAGGGGTGATTAATTCCCCGGGGGTGATTAATGAGCAGGGCAGGGTTAATTACCCGGGTGATTAATGAGCAGGGCAGGGTTAATTACCCGGGTGATTAATGAGCAGGGCAGGGTTAATTACCCGGGTAATTAATGAGCAGGACAGGGTTAATTACCCGGGTAATTAATGAGCAGGGCTGGGTTAATTACCCGGGTAATTAATGAGCAGGACAGGGTTAATTACCCGGGTAATTAATGAGCAGGGCTGGGTTAATTACCCGGGTGATTAATGAGCAGGGCAGGGTTAATTACCCGGGTGATTAATGAGCAGGGCAGGGTTAATTACCCGGGTAATTAATGAGCAGGGCTGGGTTAATTACCCGGGTGATTAATGAGCAGGGCAGGGTTAATTACCCGGGTGATTAATGAGCAGGGCAGGGTTAATTACCCGGGTGATTAATGAGCAGGGCAGGGTTAATTACCCGGGTAATTAATGAGCAGGGCTGGGTTAATTACCCGGGTGATTAATGAGCAGGGCAGGGTTAATTACCCGGGTGATTAATGAGCAGGGCAGGGTTAATTGGCTCCGTTCATTACCGGCCCCGACAGGTGCGGGAACAGGTGCGGGGGGGGGAGGGGCGGGGGGGGGAGGGGCGGGGGGGACTGGGCTGAACTGGGAGCGCCGAACTGGGAGCACTGGGAGCACTGAACTGGGCCAGACTGGGCCGGACTGGTCTGAACTGGGAGCACTGGGAGCACTGAACTGGGCTGGACTGGGCCGGACTGGTCTGAACTGGGAGCACTGGGAACACTGATCTGGGCCAGACTGGGCCGGACTGGTCTGAACTGGGAGCACTGGGAGCACCGAACTGGGCCAGACTGGGCCGGACTGGTCTGAACTGGGCCGAACTGGGAGCACTGGGAACACTGAAGTGGTCCGGGCAGGTCCAAACTGGGAGTACTGAGCTGAACTGGTCCAGACTGGGAGCACTGGGAACACTGAACTGGTCCAGACTGGTCTGGACTGGTCCAAACTGGGAGCGCTGGGCTCACTGAACTGGTCCAGACTGGTCCGGACTGGTCTGAACTGGGAGCGCTGGGAGCACTGAACTGGTCCAGACTGGTGTGAACTGCTCTGAACTGGGAGCACCGGGCACACTGAACTGGTCGGAACTGGTCTGAACTGGTCTGAACTGGTCTGAACTGGTCTGAACTGGTCGGAACTGGTCTGAACTGGTCCGAACTGGTCGGAACTGGTCTGAACTGGTCTGAACTGGGAGCGCTGGTGTGAACTGGTCTGAACTGGGAGCGCTGGGCACACTGAACTGGTCTGAACTGGTCGGAACCGGTCTGAACTGGGAGCGCTGGGCACACTGAACTGGTCTGAACTGGTCTGAACTGGGAGCGCTGGGCACACTGAACTGGTCTGAACTGGTCTGAACTGGGAGCGCTGGGCCGGGCCCGCTGTGACCCGGGAGGAATTCGGGCCCGCCCCTCCCCCCCCCGGCCACCTGTGGCTGCACTAATTAGCGATGATTGATTGATTGATTGCTTGCTGGGGTGATTAATGACCCGGGGGTGATTAATGACCCGGGAATGATTAATTACCCGGGAATGATTAATGAGCCGGGAATGATTAATTACCTGGGAATGATTAATTACCCGGGAATGATTAATGACCCGGGGGTGATTAATGACCCGGGGGTGATTAATGACCGACGGGATTGATTGCCAGCGTGACCAATTACAGGGGATTGTGGTTAATTACCCGGTGATAATTAAATTAAATGGGGAATGATTAATGACCCGGGCATGATTAATTACCCGGGGTGATTAATGAGCAGGGCAGGGTTAATTGGTTCGGGTAATTAATGAGCAGGGCAGGGTTAATTCCCCGGGTAATTAATGAGCAGGGCAGGGTTAATTACCCGGGTAATTAATGAGCAGGGCAGGGTTAATTACCCGTGTAATTAATGAGCAGGGCAGGGTTAATTACCCGGGTGATTAATGAGCAGGGCAGGGTTAATTACCCGGGTAATTAATGAGCAAGGCAGGGTTAATTCCCCGGGTAATTAATGAGCAGGGCAGGGTTAATTCCCCGGGTAATTAATGAGCAGGACAGGGTTAATTACCCGGGTAATTAATGAGCAGGGCAGGGTTAATTCCCCGGGTGATTAATGAGCAGGGCAGGGTTAATTACCCGGGTAATTAATGAGCAGGACAGGGTTAATTCCCCAGGTAATTAATGAGCAGGACAGGGTTAATTCCCCGGGTGATTAATGAGCAGGGCTGGGTTAATTACCCGGGTGATTAATGAGCAGGGCAGGGTTAATTACCCGGGTGATTAATGAGCAGGGCAGGGTTAATTACCCGGGTAATTAATGAAGAGGGCAGGGTTAATTACCCGGGTGATTAATGAGCAGGGCAGGGTTAATTACCCGGGTAATTAATGAGCAGGGCAGGGTTAATTACCCGGGTAATTAATGAAGAGGGCAGGGTTAATTACCCGGGTGATTAATGAGCAGGGCAGGGTTAATTACCCGGGTGATTAATGAGCAGGGCAGGGTTAATTGGCTCCGTTCATTACCGGCCCCGACAGGTGCGGGAACAGGTGCGGGGGGGGAGGGGCGGGGGGGGAGGGGCGGGGGGGACTGGTCTGAACTGGGAGCGCCGAACTGGGAGCACTGGGAACACTGAACTGGGCCAGACTGGGCCGGACTGGTCTGAACTGGGAGCACTGGGAGCACCGAACTGGGCCAGACTGGGCCGGACTGGTCTGAACTGGGAGCACTGGGAGCACCGAACTGGGCCAGACTGGGCCGGACTGGTCTGAACTGGGAGCACTGGGAACACTGAACTGGGCCAGACTGGGCCGGACTGGTCTGAACTGGGCCGAACTGGGAGCACTGGGAACACTGAACTGCTCCGAACTGGTTGGAACTGGTCGGAACTGGGAACGCTGGGCACACTGAACTGGTCTGGACTGGTCTGAACTGGGAGCACTGGGAACACTGAACTGGTCCAAACTGGTCCGAACTGGTCTGAACTGGGAGGGCTGGTGGCACTGAACTGCTCTGAACTGGGAGCGCTGGTGTGAACTGGTCTGAACTGGGAGCACTGGGAACACTGAACTGGTCCAAACGGGTCCGAACTGGTCTGAACTGGGAGCGCTGGGGGCACTGAACTGGTCAGAACTGGGAGCACTGGGAGCACTGAACTGGTCTGAACTGGGAGCACTGGGAACACTGAACTGGTCCGAACTGGTCGGAACTGGGAGCGCTGTTGTGAACTGGTCTGAACTGGGAGCGCTGGGAGCACTGAACTGGTCTGAACTGGGAGCACTGGGAGCACTGAACTGGTCCAAACTGGTCGGAACTGGGAGCACTGGGAGCACTGAACTGGTCTGAACTGGGAGCGCTGGGCACACTGAACTGGTCTGGACTGGTCCGAACTGGTCCAAACTGGGAGCACTGGGAACACTGAACTGGTCCAGACAGGTCCGAACTGGTCCAGACTGGTCCGAACTGGTCTGGACTGGTCCAAACTGGGAGAGCTGGGCTCACTGAACTGGTCCAAACTGGGAGTGCTGGGTTGAACTGGTCCGAACTGGTTGGAACTGGTCCGAACTGGGAGCGCTGGGCACACTGAACTGGTCGGAACTGGTCGGAACTGGTCTGAACTGGTCTGAACTGGTCCGAACTGGTCCGGATTGCTCCGAACTGGTCCGAACTGGTCCGGACTGGGAGCGCTGGGAGCACTGAACTGGTCGGAACTGGTCCGAACTGGTCCAAACTGGGAGCACTGGCCACACTGAACTGGTCCAGACTGGTCTGAACTGGTCCAAACTGGGAGCGCTGGGCGCACTGAACTGGTCCAGACTGGTCGGAACTGGTCCAAACTGGTCCGAACTGGTCCAAATTGGGAGCACTGGTCCGAACTGGTCCGAACTGGGAGCGCTGGGAGCACTGAACTGGTCTGAACTGGTCTGAACTGGTCTGAACTGGGAGCGCTGGGAACACTGAACTGGTCTGAACTGGTCCGAACTGGTCGGAACTGGTCTGAACTGGTCTGAACTGGGAGCGCTGGGCCGGGCCCGCTGTGACCCGGGAGGAATTCGGGCCCGCCCCTCCCCCCCCCCGGCCACCTGTGGCTGCGCTAATTAGCGATGATTGATTGATTGATTGATTGCTGGGGTGATTAATGACCCGGGGGTGATTAATGAGCCTGGGGTGATTAATGACCCGGGAATGATTAATGACCCGGGAATGATTAATTACCCGGGGATGCTTAATTACCCGAGCATGATTAATGACCCGCGGATGATTAATTACCCGGGAATGATTAATTACGCGGGAATGATTAATTACCCGGGCATGATTAATTACCCGGGAATGATTAATTACCCGCGGATGATTAATTTCCCGGGGTGATTAATGTTTAATTATCCGGGGGTGGTTAATGAGCGAGACGCTGAGCTGCCCGCAGGGGTTAATTAGCGCAGGGATTAATTACGGGGGAAGGGCAGCGACCACGACAGGTGCGGGGGGGAGGGGAGGGAGCAGCACTGGGATGAACTGGGAGGGACTGGGATGGACTGGGATGGACTGGGGGGGCACTGGAATGAACTGTGGGTATACTGGGATGAACTGGGTTTATACTGGGATGAACTGGGATGAACTGGGTTTATACTGGGATGAACTGGGTTTATACTGGGATGAACTGGGGGGGCACTGGGAGGTGCTGGGAAGAGCCCAATCCTTGGCACAGGCTTTGGGGACACCAGTATGGACCAGTATAGACCAGTATGGACCAGCATGGCCCCAGTGACACCGTCCCAGTCCCTCCCAGTCCATCCCAGTGTCCCCAAATCCCCTCCCAGTATATCCCAGTATATCCCAGTGCTCCCAAATCCCCTCCCAGTATATCTCAGTATATCCCAGTGCCCCCAAAACCCCTCCCAGTACATCCCAGTATATCCCAGTGCCCTTCAGGTGCCTCCCAGTACATCCCAGTATATCCCAGTGTCCCCAAATCCCCTCCCAGTACATCCCAGTATATCCCAGTGTCCTCAAATCCCCTCCCAGTATATCCCAGTATATCCCAGTGCCCTTCAGGTGCCTCCCAGTCCATCCCAGTCTCCCCCATTGTCCCCCCCGTGTCCCCCCGTGTCCCCCCCGTGTCCCCTCGCTGTCCCCCTGTGTCCCCCCTTGTCCCCCTGTGTCCCCCCCGTGTCCCCCCGTGTCCCCCCCGTGTCCCTCGCTGTCCCCTCGCTGTCCCCCCCGTGTCCCCCCCGTGTCCCCCCCCGTGTCCCCCCCGTGTCCTCCCGTGTCCCCCCCGTGTCCCCCCGTGTCCCCTCGCTGTCCCCTCGCTGTCCCCCCCGTGTCCCCTCGCTGTCCCCTCGCTGTCCCCTCTCTGTCGCTGTCGCTGTCGCTGTCGCTGTCCCCTCGCAGGTGACAGGAGCTCTGCGGGGCGGTGGCGCCGCGGCCACGGGAAACTCTGAGTCACGACACCGCGACAGGGGACAGGGGACAGGGGACAGAGGGACAGACGGACACGGGGACACCGCGACAGGGGACAGGGGACAGAGGGACAGGGGACAGACGGACACGGGGACACCGCGACAGGGGACAGGGGACAGAGGGACAGACGGACACGGGGACACCGCGACAGGGGACAGGGGACAGAGGGACAGACGGACACGGGGACACCGCGACAGGGGCCAGCGGGACTCGGAGACCGCGGGACAGCGGGACACGGGGACAGAGGGACACGGGGACAGAGGGACACGGGACAGCGGCCAGCGCCAGCTCCGGCACGGGTGAGACACCCTGGGGACAGCTGGGGACCCTTGGGGCACCCTTTGGGGACAGCTGGGGACCCTTGGGGACAGCTGGGGACCCTTGGGGCACCCTTTGGGGACAGCTGGGGACCCTTGGGGACAGCTGGGGCACCCTTGGGCCACTCGGGGAACAGGTGGGGGACCCTTGGGGACAGCTGGGGCACCCCTGGGGACCCTGAGGCACCCTGGGGACAGCTGGGGACCCTGGGGACATCTGGGGACCCTTGGGGACAGCTGGGGCACCCTAGAGGGAGCTGGGGGACCCTGGGGACAGCTGGGCCATGCTGGGACACCCTGGGGACAGCTGGGGGACCCCTGGGGACCCTGAGGCACCCTTGGGGACAGGTGGGGACCCTTGGGGCACCCTGTGGGGACAGGTGGGGACCCTTGGGGCACCCTTTGGGGACAGCTGGGCAAGCCCGGGGACAGGTGGGGGACGCTTGGAGCACTCCGGTGACAGCTGGGGACCCTTGGGGACAGCTGGGCCAGCCCGGGGACAGCTGGGGGACCCTTGGGGACCCTGAGGCACCCTGGGGACAGCTGGGGCACCCTGGGGGGAGCTGGGGGCCCTTGGGGACAGCTGAGGGACCCTGGGGGACCCTGAGGCACTCCTTGGGGACAGCTGGGACACCCTGGGGACAGGTGGGGGACCCTTGGGGACCCTTGGGGCACCCTTTGGGGACAGGTGGGGACCCTTGGGGCACCCTCTGGGGACAGCTGGGCCAGCCCGGGGACAGGTGGGGGACGCTTGGAGCACTCCGGTGACAGCTGGGGACCCTTGGGGACAGCTGGGGGCCCTTTGGGGACAGCTGGGTCCCCTCAGGGCCACCTGGGCCCCCCGGGGCAGCAGGACCAGGGCCAGGTGGGGACCCTTGGGGACCCTTTGGGGACACTCGGGGCCACCCCCGGGACCCTTTGGGGACCCTTTGGGGACATTTGGGGACCCTTGGGGACCTTTGGGGACCCTTTGGGGACATTTGGGGACCCTTTGGGGACCCTTGGGGACACTCGGGGCCACCCCCGGGACCCTTTGGGGACCCTTTGGGGACATTTGGGGACCCTTTGGGGACCCTTGGGGACCTTTGGGGACCCTTTGGGGACATTTGGGGACACTCAGGGACCCTTGGGGACACTCGGGGCCACCCCCGGGACCCTTTGGGGACCCTTTGGGGACATTTGGGGACCCTTTGGGGACCCTTGGGGACCTTTGGGGACCCTTTGGGGACATTTGGGGACACTCAGGGACCCTTGGGGACACTCGGGGCCACCCCCGGGACCCTTTGGGGACCCTTTGGGGACATTTGGGGACCCTTTGGGGACCCTTTGGGGACATTTGGGGACCCTTTGGGGACATTTGGGGACACTCGGGGACCCTTGGGGACACTCGGGGCCACCCCCGGGACCCTTTGGGGACCCTTTGGGGACATTTGGGGACACTCGGAGCAGCCCGGTCAGGGCCAGGTGGCACCGGGGACAGCGGGGGGGGGCAGCGGGGGGAGGGGAACAGGTGCGGAGGGGGGGGAGGGGAGGGACTGGGATGGACTGGGAGGGACTGGGATGAACTGGGATTGAACTGGGATGGACTGGGAGGGACTGGGATTGAACTGGGATGGACTGGGAGGGACTGGGATGAACTGGGATTGAACTGGGATGGACTGGGAGGGACTGGGATTGAACTGGGATGGACTGGGAGGGACTGGGATGAACTGGGATTGAACTGGGATTGAACTGGGATGGACTGGGATGGACTGGGTTATACTGGGATTGAACTGGGGTTATACTGGGATGGACTGGGGTTATACTGGGTTATACTGGAATGGACTGGGATGGACTGGGATGAACTGGGATTGAACTGGGATTGAACTGGGATGGACTGGGTTATACTGGGATTGAACTGGGGTTATACTGGGATGGACTGGGGTTATACTGGGTTATACTGGAATGGACTGGGATTGAACTGGGATTGAACGGGGATTGAACTGGGATTGAACTGGGATGGACTGGGGGGGACTGGGATTGAACTGGGATTGAACTGGGATGGACTGGGATTGAACTG
This sequence comes from Poecile atricapillus, assembly GCF_030490865.1. Classification (NCBI taxonomy): domain Eukaryota; kingdom Metazoa; phylum Chordata; class Aves; order Passeriformes; family Paridae; genus Poecile; species Poecile atricapillus. The sequence goes on from NC_081278.1 coordinate 1,354,799, forward strand.
GGGTTATACTGGGATGGACTGGGATTGAACTGGGATGGACTGGGATTGAACTGGGATGGACTGGGATGGACTGGGATGGACTGGGATTCAACTGGGATTGAACTGGGATGGACTGGGGTGGACTGGTTATACTGGGTTAGACTGGGTTATACTGGTCTGTACTGGGTTATACTGGTCTGTACTGGGTTATACTGGTCTATACTGGGTTATACTGGGCTGTACTGGGTTATACTGGGTTATACTGGTCTGTCCTGGGTTATACTGGTCTGTGCTGGGTTATACTGGTTTTTACTGGGT
>NC_081278.1:1360095-1397595 GCF_030490865.1 Poecile atricapillus
CTGTCCCCAGGTGTGTCCCCAGGTGTGACCCCAGCTGTGTCACCTGTCCCCAGCTGTGACCCCAGCTGTGTCACCTGTCCCCAGCTGTGTCACCTGTCCCCAGCTGTGTCCCCAGCTGTGTCACCTGTCCCCAGGTGTGACCCCAGGTGTGTCACCTGTCCCCAGGTGGGTCTCCCGGAGCCCCAGGTGTCCCCAGGTGTCCCCAGGTGTGTCCCCAGCTGTGTCACCTGTCCCCAGGTGTGACCCATCCCCAGCTGTGACCCCAGGTGTGACCCCAGCTGTGTCACCTGTCCCCAGGTGGGTCTCCCGGAGCCGCAGGTGAAGCGCTGCGCCGCCCAGGTGTCCTCAGCCCTGTCTTACCTGCACGGCCACGCTTTGGTCCACCGCGACCTGAAGCTGGACAACGTCCTGACCTTTGACCCCGAGTGTCACCTGGTCAAGCTGGCCGACTTCGGCCTGACGCGTGTCCAGGGCTGGCAGGTGCGGCCCGCGCCGGGCGCCGCTCCCTACGCCGCACCTGAGCTGTGTCACCTGCGCTCAGGTGAGCTCCGCCTGCGGCCCGCGCTGGACACCTGGGCCTTCGGCGTCCTCCTCTTCGCCCTCCTCACCGGTTCCTTCCCCTGGGCCTCACCTGAGCGCTCCGACCCCGCCTTCCGCCGCTTCCGCGCCTGGCACGGCCGCACCTGCCCAGGTGAGGCCCCGGCCCCGCCCCCGCGCAGCTGGCGGGGGTTGGGGGAGGCGGCGCTCAGGTTGCTGCGGGGGCTGCTCCACCCCCGGCCCGCCAGGCGCTGCCCCCCCGGGGAGGTGCTCAGGTACCTGGGCAGGCCCTGGGCAGGTGAGGGGGGACAGGTGAGAGCTGTGGGGGAGGGGGGACAGGTGAGAGCTGAGGGGGGGGAGGGACAGGTGAGCCCCACAGGTGAAATGGGACAGGTGAGCCCCACAGGTGGGAGGGGACAGGTGAGAGTCACAGGTGAGATAGGACAGGTGAGAGCTGTGGGGGAGGAGGGACAGGTGAGCCCCACAGGTGAGATGGGACAGGTGAGAGCTGTGGGGGAGGAGGGACAGGTGAGCCCCACAGGTGAGAGGACACAGGTGAGCCCCACAGGTGAGATGGGACAGGTGAGCTCCACAGGTGAGAGGGGACAGGTGAGCCCCACAGGTGAGAGGGGACAGGTGAGCCCCACAGGTGAGAGGGGACAGGTGAGCCCCACAGGTGAGAGGGGACAGGTGAGCCCCACAGGTGAAATGGGACAGGTGAGCCCCACAGGTGAGAGGGGACAGGTGAGCCCCACAGGTGACTGCGGGTCCCCCAGCAGCGAGGTGAGGACACCTGGACAGGTGAGGGAAACAGGCGGAAGTTGGATAGGAGCACCTGGGGGGAGATGGAAACACCTGGAGATGGGATAGAAACACCTGGAGACACCTGGGAATGGGGTGGAGACACCTGGAGATGGGATAGAAACACCTGGAGATGGGATAGAAACACCTGGACACACCTGGAGATGGGCTGGACACACCTGGACACACCTGGAGATGGGCTGGACACACCTGGACACACCTGGAGATGGGCTGGACACACCTGGACACACCTGGAGATGGGCTGGACACACCTGGACACACCTGGAGATGGGCTGGACACACCTGGACACACCTGGAGATGGGCTGGACACACCTGGACACACCTGGAGATGGGCTGGACACACCTGGACACACCTGGCGATGGGCTGGACACACCTGGCCAGGTGCTGGACACACCTGGGATAATTCAATAAAATTCCCGGGATTTTGCCCTTTTTTTTTTATTATTTTTTGTCTTTTTTTGTCTTTTTTTCCCCCAGTTTGGGGCTGGCGGGGTGGGGGAGGGGCGGGGAAATTGGCGGGAAGCGGGAAAAGAGGGAAAAAGGCGGGAAAAGGGAGGGGAAAAGGCAGGAAAAGAGGGAAAAAGGCGGGAAAAGGGAAAAAAAGCAGGAAAAATGAGGAAAAGGTGGGAAAAAAAGGGAAAAATGTGGGAAAAGGGAGGGAAAAATGTGAAAAAATGGGAAAAAAGTGGGAAAAGAGGGAAAAAGGTGGAAAAAGAGGGGAAAAGTAGGAAAAATGAGGAAAAGGTGGGAAAAAGGGGAAAAAGATGGAAAAAGAGGGGGAAAGTGGGAAAAGTGAGGAAAATGATGGGAAAAAAGTAGGAAAAATGAGGAAAAGTGGGAGAAAGAGGGAGAAAAGGTGGGAAAAGGGAGGGAAAAGTGGGAAAATGAGGAAATGGTGGGAAAAGAGGGAGAAAATGTGGGAAAAGGGAAGGAAAAAGGTGGGAAAAGAGGGGAAAAAGTGGGAAAAATGAGGAAAAGGTGAGAAAAAGGGAAAAAAAGATGGAAAAAGAGGGGGAAAGTGGGAAAAGTGAGGAAAATGATGGGAAAAAGTGGGGAAAAAAGGAAAAAAGGGGGGAAAAGGGAAAAATGTTGGGAAAAATGAGGAAAAGGTGGGAAAAAGGGGGGAAAAGTGGGAAAAGGGAGGGAAAAGTGGGAAAAAGGGGGGGAAAAGCAGGAAATAGAGGAAAAAAGGTGGGGAAAAGATGGAAAAGTGGGAAAAGGGAGGAAAAGGTGGGAAAAGGGGAAAGTGGGAAAAATGAGGAAAAGGTGGGAAAAGGAGGGGAAAAAGATGGAAAAAGAGGGGGAAAGTGGGAAAAGTGAGGAAAATGATGGGAAAAAAGTGGGGAAAATGAGGAAAAGGTGGGAAAAAGGGAAAAAATGTGGGAAAAGAGGGGGAAAGTGGGAAAAGTGAGGAAAATGATGGGAAAAATGTGGGAAAAAAGGAAAAAAGGGGGGAAAAGGGAAAAATGTTGGGAAAAATGAGGAAAAGGTGGGAAAAAGGGGGGGGAAAGCAGGAAATAGAGGAAAAAAAATGGGAAAAGATGGAAAAGTGGGAAAAGGGAGGAAAAGGTGGGAAAAGGGGAAAGTGGGAAAAGGGAGGGAAAAGGTGGGGAAAGGAGGGAAAAAAGATGGAAAAAGAGGGGGAAAGTGGGAAAAGTGAGGGAAATGATGGGAAAAATGTGGGAAAAAGGGAAAAAAGGGGGGGAAGGGAAAAAAGGTGGGAAAAATGAGGAAAAGGTGGGAAAAAGAGGGCAAAATGTGGGAAAAGGGAGGGAAAAGTGGGAAAAAGGGGGAAAAAGGCAGGAAATAGAGGAAAAAAAGGTGGGGAAAAGATGGAAAAGTGGGAAAAGGGAGGAAAATTATGGGAAAAAAGGGAAAAAGTGGGAGAAATGAGGAAAAGGTGGGAAAAAGGGGGAAAGTGAGGAAAAGGTGGGAAAAGGGGAAAAAAAGTGGGGAAAAATAAGGAAAAATGTGAATTAGAAGGAAAAAAGTGGGAAAATGAGGAAAAGGTGGGAAAAATGAGGGGAAAGGTGGGAAAAGGGAGGAAAAGGTGGGGAAAAGAGGGAAAAAGGTGGGAAAAGGGAGGGGAAAGGGTGGAAAATGATGGAAAATTATGGAAAAGAGATGGGAAAATGGGGCAGAAAAGACAAAAAAAGCTGGAAAATTTGGGAAAATGATGGGACAAAGTGGCAGGAAAAGGTGGGAATTGCCAGAAACGGTGGGAAAAGATGGAAAAATGCGGGAATTGCTGAATTCCCGTTGGATTTGGGTTAATGATCAAACTCGGGGGGGGGTCAAAATTCCCGAGGGTTTATCCCGGGAAATGCCCAATTCCAGAAGGATTCCATGGGAAGGGCTCATTCCTTGGGAATTCCTCCAAATCTCCTTGTGCAGGGTCTGATCCCGGTTTTTTTTGGGATCCCCTGGAGCTGCTCTGGAATTTGGAAGGAATTGAATGGGAATTTTTAGGGGATTTTAAAGGAATTTTTAGGGAATTTTTAAAGAATTTAAAGGGAATTTTAAAGGAATTTTAAAGGAATTTAAAGGGAATTTTAAAGGAATTTTAAAGGAATTTAAAGGGAATTTTAAAGGAATTTACAGGGAATTTTTAAGGAATTTACAGGGAATTTTTAAAGAATTTAAATGGAATTTTTAAAGAATTTTTAGGAGATTTTTAAGGAATCTAAAGAGAATTTTTAAGGAATTTTTAGGAAATTTTAAAGGAATTTAAAGAGAATTTTTAAGGAATTTTTAGGAAATTTTAAAGGAATTTAAAGAGAATTTTTAAAGAATTTTTATGGAATTTTAAAGGAATTTAAAGGGAATTTTTAAGGAATTTTTAAGGAATTTTTAAGGATTGGAAGGATCAAAATCCCAATTTTTTCCCCACTGAATCAACACCAAAAATTCCACATTCCCACTTTTTGCCATCCCTGAATTCCAGAGGCCGATTTCCCACAAAATCCCAGCAAATTCCGAGCACTTTTCCTTGCAAAAATAAAAAAAATTCCCAACTTTTCCCCAATCCCGGGGAATTTTTAAGGCAAATTCCACAAATCCTCGGCCCTTCCCACTTTTCTCTGCTGGGTGACCCTTGGAAAAATCCGGGAATTCCGGGTCCAAAGGTTCCTGGAGCGGGCGGCGGCTCCGGCTGGGAGCGTTTCCTTGATCCCGGTGGATTTTTGGGAATATTTCCCTGGATCCCGGTGGATTTTTGGGAATATTTCCCTGGATCCCGGTGGATTTTCGGGAATTCCGGCGGGCGCTTCCCTCCCTCCCTGGAACCCGCCTGCTTTTCCAAGGATTTCTTCGGATTTGTGGATTTGGAGTTTGGATCCGGTGGGAAATCCGGAGCTTTCCTGGATCCTTCCCCTTTTCCCGTTTCTCCTTCTCCCCCTTTTCCCTTTTTTTCCTTTTTCCCGTTTTTTCCTTTATCTTTTCCCCCTTTTTTCCCTCTTTTTCCCCATTTTTCCCCCTTTTTTCCCTCCCTTTCCCCCTTTTTCCCCCTTCCCCCTTTTTCCCTCTTTTTTCCCTATTTTCCCTCCTTTTCCCCCCTTTTTTCCCGCCTTTTTCCCCCTTTTTTCCCTTCTTTTTTCCCCTTTTCCCCCTTTTTTCCCTTCTTTTTTCCCTTCTTTTTTCCCTCCTTTTTTCCCTCTTTTTTTCCCTTTTTTCCCCCTTTTTCCCTCTTTTTTCCCTTTTTTCCCTTTTCCCCTTTTTTCCCTCTTTTTCCCTCTTTTTTCCCTCTTTTTTCCCCCTTTTTTCCCGCCTTTTCCCCCCTTTTTTCCCTTCTTTTTTTCCCTCTTTTTCCTCCTTTTTTCCCTCTTTTTTCCCTTTTTTCCTCTTTTTTCGCTCTTTTTTTCCCTCTTTTTTTCCCTTTTTTCCCTCTTTTTTCCCTCTTTTCCCCCTTTTTTCTCCCTGTTTTCCCATTTTTCCCCTTTCCCATTTTCCCTCTCCCATCCCATTCCCGCTTTCCCCTCTCCCATTTCCCAACTTTTTCCCGGGATTCTCCACACCCACCCCAAGCCCTTCCCGAGGAATTCCCGAGCCCAGTCCCTGGAATTTCCCTTTCCCCACAGGATCGGGATCGGGATCAGGATCGGATCAGGATCAGGATCGGGATCAGGATCGGGATCGGGATCGGGATCAGGATCGGATCAGGATCAGGATCGGGATCAGGATCGGGATCGGGATCGGGATCAGGATCAGGATCAGGATCGGGATCGGGATCAGGATTGGGATCGGGATCGGATCAGGATCGGGATCGGGATCGGGATCGGATCAGGATCAGGATCGGGATCAGGATCAGGATTGGATCAGGATCAGGATCGGGATCAGGATCAGGATCAGGATCGGGATCAGGATCGGATCAGGATCAGGATCGGATCAGGATCGGGATCGGGATCGGGATCGGATCAGGATCAGGATCAGGATCGGGATCGGGATCAGGATCAGGATCGGGATCAGGATCAGGATCAGGATCGGGATCGGGATCGGGATCAGGATTGGATCAGGATCGGGAATGGGATCAGGAATTCCGATCCCGCTGCTGCTCCCGGTTCTCTCCGCGCTCCATTCCCACGGATTCCGTCCCGTGTCAGGTGAGTTTTTGGGAATCTCTCAGATGGGAAAAGAACCCAAAAAAATCCCGGGAATGTCGGGAAAAAAAATCCTGGAATACGGAACCCAAAAATTCGGGAATAATGGAGATGTTCCCAAAGAATTCCAGGATGTTGAGCCCCAATGGTTTGGGAATATTGAAGCTCCGAAATTCGGGAATATCAAATCCAAACAAATCCTGAATACTGAACCCAAATAATTCCCAGGAATGTTAAATCCAGGAAATTCCAGGAATGTTAAATCCCAACAATTCCGGGATGTTGAACTCAGAAATTCTGGGATATGGAGCCCCAAAAAATCCAGGATATTGAAAACAAATCCTGGAATATCAAACCCAAATAATTCCAGGGATATTGAAAACAAAAATTCGGGAATTTTAAACCCAAACAATCCCGGGATATTGATCCCAGATAATTCCGGGATATCAGTCCCAGAAAATTTGGGAGTATCAATCCCAAACAATCCTGGGTTATTGATCCCAGACAATTTGGGAATATTGATCCCAGAAAAATTGGGAATATTGATCCCAGACAATTCCAGGATATCAATCCCAAACAATTTGGGAATATCGATCCCAAACAATCCATGGGTTATCAATCCCAGAAAATTCTGGAATTTCAATCCCAGAAAATTCAGGAATATCGATCCCAGACAATTCAGGAATATCGATCCCAGAAAATTCAGGAATATCGATCCCAGACAATTCGGGAATATCAACCCCAGAAAATTCAGGAACATCGATCCCAGAATATTCAGGAATATTGATCCCAGACAATTTGGGAATTCCAATTCCAGAAAATTCAGGAATATTGATCCCAAACAATCCATGGGTTATCGATCCCAGAAAATTCAGGAATATCGATCCCAGACAATTCGCTAATATCGATCCCAAATAATCCATGGGTTATCAATCCCAGAAAATTTGGGAATATCAACCCCAAACAATTTGGGAATACCGATCCCAGACAATCCATGGAATATCAATCCCAGAAAATTTGGGAATATAAATCCCAAACAATACTGGGTTATTGATCCCAGACAATTTGGGAATATTGATCCCAGAAAATTTGGGAATATCAATCCCAGACAATCCGTGGGTTATTGATCCCAGACAATTCAGAAATATCGATCCCAGACAATTCAGGAATATCGATCCCAAACAATCCGTGGGTTATCGATCCCAGAAAATTCAGGAATATCGATCCCAAATAATCCATGGGTTATCAATCCCAGAAAATTCAGGAATATCGATCCCAGAATATTCAGGGATATCGATCCTAAACAATCCCAGGATATCAATCCCAGACAACTCAGGAATATCAACCCCAGAAAATTCAGGAACATCGATCCCAGAATATTCAGGAATATTGATCCCAGACAATTTGGGAATTCCAATTCCAGAAAATTCAGGAATATTGATCCCAAACAATCCATGGGTTATCAATCCCAGACAATTCAGGAATATTGATCCCAAACAATCCATGGGTTATCAATCCCAGAAAATTCAGGAATATCGATCCCAGACAATTTGGGAATATCGATCCCAAATAATCCATGGGTTATCAATCCCAGAAAATTTGGGAATATCAATCCCAGAATATTCAGGAATATCGATCCCAGAAAATTCAGGAATATCAACCCCAGTAAATACAGGAATATCAATCCCAGAAAATTCGGGAATACCGATCCCAGACAATCCATGGGTTATTGACCCCAGAAAATTCAGGAATATCAATCCCAGACAATTCAGGAATATCGATCCCAAACAATCCTGGGTTATCGATCCCAGACAATTCGGGAATGTCGATCCCAGAAAATTTGGGAATATCAATCCCAGGCTTTCCCAGCCACGTCCGATGGGGAATTCCGGGATTTTCCAGGGAATCTCCACGAGCCTTTGCTGATCCTGGAGGGCCGGGATGGAGCCGGGATCCGCCTGCGCTGCCTCTCGGAGCGGAACATTCCCAACATTCGCCTGCTCTGGAGCGACGGCAACGGCCGCAACCTGTCGGGAATTCCGGAGCCTCGGGATTCCGGGAAAGGCGGCAGCTCCGTGCTGCTCCGGCCGGGATCCGGGAACGCCGCGGCCTGTCGGATTCTGGAGCCCCGGAGCCGCTCCGACACCGAATCCATCGTGGTCATCGCCGGTGAGAGCCCAGAATGGCGGGAATTCTCCCTCTGGAATTTGGGAATATGGATTTTAGTGGGAAAATTGGAGAGGGGTTGGGGTTTTCTGGGATTTTCGGGTTTTTTCTGGGATTTCCTGGGGTTTTCCTGGGAATTTTTTGGTTTTTCTTGGGCTTTTCTGGGTTTTTTTCTGGGATTTCCTGGTTTTTCCTGAGATTTCTTCAGTTTTTCCTGGAATTTTCTGTTTTTTCCTGGGATTTCCGGGGGTTTTCCTGGGTTTTTCTTGTTTTTTTCTCCTGGCATTTCCTGGGATTTATTTTGGTTTTTCCTGGGATTTATTTTCATTTTTCCTGGGATTTCCTGGGGTTTTCCTGGGATTTCCTGGGGTTTTTTTGTTTTTCTTGGGATTTTCTGGGTTTTTTCTGGGATTTCCTGGGGTTTTCCGGGGATTTCCTGGTTTTCCCCAAGATTTCCTCGGTTTTCCTGGGATTTCCTGGGATTTATTTTGGTTTTTCCTGGGATTTTTCTGGGTTTTCCTGGGATTTCCTGGTTTTTCCCGAGATTTCCTAGGTTTTTCCTGGAATTTCCTGTTTTTTCCTGTCACTTCCTGGGTTTTTCCTGTTTTTTCCTGGGATTTCCTGGGATTTATTTTGGTTTTTCCTGACTTTTTCCTGGGATTTCCTGGGGTTTTCTTGGGATCTCCTGGGGTTTCCCTGGGATTTCTTTGGATTTTCCTGGGTTTCTCCTGAGATTTCCTAGGATTTTTCTGGTTTTTTTCTGGAATTTCCTGGGGTTTTCCTGGGATTTCCTGGATTTTTCCTGGGATTTCCTGGGGTTTCCTGGGATTTCCTGGAGTTTCCTGGGGTTTCCTGGGAATTCCAGGGTTTTTTCTGTGATTTTCTGTGATTTTTTTGGTTTTTCCTGGCATTTCCTGGGTTTTTCCTGGGTTTTTCCTCAGATTTCCTGGGATTTTTCCTGTTTTTTCCTGGGATTTCCTGTTTTTTCCTGGGTTTTCCTGGGATTTCCTGGGGTTTTGAGGGGTGGGAAGATCCCAAATTGGCTGGGATGGTTTTCCGTGGGATAAGGGATCAGTCGGGATGGGAAATTCCCAGTTTGGGGATGGAATTCCCATTTCAAAGACCAGAAATTCCCAGTTTAGGGATAGAAAATTCCCAATTTAGACATTTAAAATTCCCAGTTCGGGACTGGAATTCCCGGTTTTTGGATGGAATTCCCAATTCAGGGGGGTTGGAAATTCCCAGTTCAGGGTTGGGAATTCCCAGTTTGGGAAGTTTCGAATTCCCAGTTCGGGGGAGTTGGGAATTCCCAGTTTTTGGAGGGAATTCCCAGTTTGGGGTTGGAATTCCTGTTTTTGGAGGGAATTCCCAGTTGGGGGTTGGGAATTCCCAGTTTGGGGGAGTTGGGAATTCCCAGTTTTTGGAGGGAATTCCCAGTTAGGAGGGGGTTGGGAATTCCCAGTTTTTGGAGGGAATTCCCAGTTTGGGGTTGGAATTCCCAGTTTTTGGAGGGAATTCCCGGTTCCTGCAGTGAATTCCCGGGATTCCTTTTCCAGAGGATTTTTTCCCGGCCGCGTCCCCCTGGATCCCGGCCCTGGCGCTGCTCCTCACCCTGGGGCTGTTCCTGCTGCTGGCGGCCGCGCTCCGACTGCGCTGTGAGCCACAAAAATTCCCAAAACATTCCCAAAACATTCCCAAAACATTCCCAAAACATTCCAAAAAAATTCAAAAAAAATTCCAAAAAATTCCAAAAAATTAAAAAAAAAATCCCCAAAAAATTCCCCAAAAACTTCTCTAAAAAATCCCCCAAAATTCCCCAAAAAAATAATTCCCAAAAAGTTCCCCGAAATTCCCCCAAAACTCCCCCCAAAATCCCAAAAAATTCACTAAAAATTAATTCCCAAAAAATTCCCAAAAAATTCCCCCCAAATTCCCCTAAAATTCCCCAAAAATTCTCCAAAACATTCCCCAAAACATTCCCAAATAATTCCCAAAACATTCCCATAAACATCCCCCAAAAATACCAAAAAAATCCCCCAAAAATTCCAAAAAACATTCCCAAAAAATTCCACAAAAATTTCCTAAAAAATTTCCCCAAAATTCCCCAAAAAATCCCCCCAAAATTCCAAACAATTTTCAAAAAAGTTCCCCAAAAATTCCCCAAAATTCTCCAAAAACTCTCCAAAAGTTCCCTCAAAAAATCCCAAAAATTCAAAAAAAAATCCCAAAAAATTCCCAAAAAAATTCCCCAAAAATTCCCCTAAAATTAAAAAAAAATTCTCCAAAACATTCCCCAAAACATTCCCCAAAAAATTCCCCAAAACATTCCCCAAAACATTCCCCCAAATATTCCAAAAAAATTCCCAAAAACATTCCCAGAAAATTCCACAAAAATTTCCCAAAAAATTCTCCCAAAACTCCCCAGAATTCCCATAAAATTCCCCAAAAATTACCCGAAAATTCCCCAAAACATTCCCAAAAAATTCCCAAAAAATTCCCCAAAAATTCCCAAAAATTTCCCCCCAAATTCCCAAAAAATTCCCAAAAAAATTCCCAAAAAAATCCCCAAAAAAATCCCCAAAAATTCCCCTAAAATTAAAAAAAAATTCTCCAAAACATTCCCCAAAAAATTCCCCAAAACATTCCCCTAAACATTCCCGCAAAAATTCCAAAAAAATTCCCAAAAACATTCCCAGAAAATTCCACAAAATTTCCCAAAAAATTCTCCCAAAGCTCCCCAGAATCCCATAAAATTCCCCAAAAATTCCCCCCAAAATTCCCCAAAAATTCCCAAAAAAAATCCCCCCAAAATCCCCCTAAAATTCCCAAAAATTCTCCAGAACATTCCCCCCAAAATTTCCCCGAAAATTCCAAAAAAATCCCGAAAAAATTCCAAAAAAAATTTCCTTAAAAATTCCCCCCAAAATCCTAAAAAATTCCCCCAAAACTCCACAGAATTCCCAAAAAATTCCCAAAAAATTCCCCAAAAATATTCCCAAAAAAATTCCCCAAAAATTCCCAAAAAATTCCCAAGAAAATTCCCCCTGACCCATTCATTATCCATTCAACACCCAATAATTACCCATTGATTAACAATTAATGAGCAATTAATTAACCATCATTTACCCAAGTTTTACCCATTACTAACCCATTAAAAACTAATTAATTATGCATTAATTACCCATTAAAAACCCGCTAATTAATCATTAGTTACCCATTTACTATCCATTAATTACATCAATTATCAATAACTTCCCATTTATTACTCATCAATAACCTATTAACTCACTATTAATTACCCACTAATAACTCATTAATGACCCATTAATTACACATTAATACCACATAATAACCAATTAATAACCAAATAATTACCCTTTTATAACCCATTAATCGCCAATTACCTGTTAATATACCACTAATTACTCATTAAGAGCCCATTAACAACCCATTAGTTGCTCATTAATAAACCTTCAATTACACGTTAATGACACATTAATAAGCCATTAATGGTCCATTAATTACCAATTAGTTACCCATTAATCAGCTATTAATAACCCATTATTGGACCATTATTGACCCATTAATTACCCATTAATGATCCATTAATTCTCAACTAATAACTTATTAGCTACCTATTAATGTTCCTTTAATTACCCATTAACTCTCCATTAATTACCCATTAATAACCCATTAATTATCCATTAATTTGCCATTAATTAGCAATTAATTTTCCATTAATTAGCCATTAATTACCCCTTCTCTCCCAGGGAACAGCCGGATCCTGGCTCAGGAGCGTGAGTGCAATTCTTTCATTCATTAATTAATTCATTAATTGAAGAAGTGCGGGTCATTAATTAAGATCCCCAATTAAGGCGTCAGCGAATCTGGGGAGATTTGAGGGGGGATTTTGGCTGGAATTTTTAATTGAATTGAATTTTATTGTTTATTAAATTAATATTTATTTATTGATGAAATATTATTAGATATTTTGAATTAAATATGGATATTGAATAATATTTATTTATAAAATATGAATATAATTAAATAATATTAATTTATTTTAAATATTGTTATTAAAGAATTAATATAATATAATATAATATAATATAATATAATATAATATAATATAATATAATATAATATAATATAATGTAATGTAATGTAATATAATGTAATGTAATATAATATAATATAATATAATATAATATAATATAATATAATATAATATAATATAATATAATATAATATAATATAATATAATATAATATAATATAATATAATATAATATAATATTATATTATATTATATTATATTATATTATATTAATAATAAAGTAAGAAGAAACAAAATAAAATAAATTAAAATAATATAAAATAAAGTAAAATTAAATTAAATTAAATGAAAAATAAAAGGAAAAGTAAAATAAAACAAAATAAAACAAAATAAAATAAAATAAAATAATATTTAATCAAATTAAATAAAATTAAATCCAATTAAATCAAATTAAATCCAATTAAAATTAAAATAAATAGTAAAATATAATAAAATAAAATTAAATAAAATAAATAAAAATTAAAAAAAATAAAATATAAAATACAATTAAATAAAGTAAAATAAAACAAAATAAAAAATAAAATCAAATAAAGAAAAATCAAATAAAATCAAATCAAATCACATAAAATCAATCCTGGAATTCCAAAGAATTCCAAAGGATTTTTTTTCTGCTCCTGGAATTTTTTGTAATTTCCATTTCCTGTCGCTTTTCCCAGGAAAAAACCAGCGGGAGATCCTGGAGGGTGAGCGGAGAATTTCTGTCCCTAAAATCCCCAAATCCCACCAGAATTCCCAAAAAATCCCTCGGAATTCCCAGAAATATCCCAGAATTCCCAGAAATCCCCTTAAAATTCCCGGAAATCCCCTCGGAATTCCCAGAAATCCCCTCGGAATTCCCAGAAATCCCCCGGAATTCCCAGAAATCCTCTCGGAATTCCCAGAAATCCCCTCAGAATTCCCAGAAATCCCCTCGGAATTCCCAGAAATCTCCCGAAATTCCCAAAAATCCCCCGAAATTCCCAGAAATCTCCTCAGAATTCCCAAAAATCCCCCGAAATTCCCAGAAATCCCCTCGGAATTCCCAGAAATCCTCTCAGAATTCCCAGAAATCCCCTCAGAATTCCCTGAAATCCCCCGGAATTCCCAGAAATCCCCTCGGAATTCCCAAAAATCCCCCGAAATTCCCAGAAATCCCCTCGGAATTCCCAGAAATCCCCTCGGAATTCCCAGAAATCCTCTCAGAATTCCCAGAAATTCCCGGAAATCCCCTCGGAATTCCCAGAAATCCTCTCAGAATTCCCAAAAATCCCCCAAAATTCCCAGAAATCACCAGGAATTCCCAGAAATCCCCCGAAATTCCCAGAATTCCTCTCAGAATTCCCAGAAATTCCCAGAAATTCCCGGAAATCCCCCGGAATTCCCAGAAATCCCCTCGGAATTCCCGGAAATCCCCTTGGAATTCCCAGAAATCCTCTCAGAATTCCCAGAAATCCCCCGAAATTCCCGGAAATCCCCCGGGGAAAGCGGGAAAAGGGAATTTCGTCACTTCCGGTTCTCATTTCCTGCAGAGATCGAGGAGCTCAAGATGGAGCTGGGTAATAATTAATGATTAATTAATTAATGATCAACCTCCAACCAATGATTAGCTCATTAATTTGTTATTAGCACCTTATTAGCTATTAGACTCAAGGTATTCGTTATTAGCATCTAATTAACGCTTTATGAATCTCTAATTAGCTATTAGCTTCTAATTAATGATTTTTTATCTTCTAATTAATCAGTTATTAACTTCTAATTAGATATCAGAAGCTAATTATTCATTACTAGCATCTCATTAATGATTTATAAGCCTCTAATTCATCAGTTATAAGCCGCTAATTAGTTATCGGACTATAATTATTAGTTATTAGCCTTAAACCAATTATTTATAAGCTTTTAACTGATAGTTTATTAGAGTGGGACTAATTATTAGACTAATTGTTTATTAGACTAATTATTTATGCAACTAATTATTTATGCAAAGACTGAACATTTCTTTGACTTGGATTAAGTGCTTATTAGATTTTGATTGATTATTAGACACTAATTATTAGACTTATACCAATTGTATATTAGACTAATTATTGATTCGATTAATTTAAATATTGTTATTTGAGTAATTTTAATTAGTTTAATTAGACTTGGATTAATTATTTACCAGAATTCCGGCAATTATTAGATTCAGAAAATTAATTATTTTATTTATTTTATTCATAATTATTATTATTATATTATTTCACGTATTTATTTTTTAATTAATTCATTATTAGGCATAACAGAATTATTGGGGGACTAATTAATAGCCTCTAATAATTAAAATAATTTCTTTATGAGCTTGCAGCAATTAATTCTTCTTATTAATAACATTTATAATTAAGTAAAATAATTATGATTTATTAATAATTAAGTTATAAATAGTAAATAATTGTGTAATAATTAATTAATCAGGACTAATGATTTCTTAGTGATTAATGAGTGATTTTTGTTCCGTTCTTTTCCAGAGGAGGAGATTGCAAAATTCCAGAGGGGTAAAAATTCCAAATCCTCGAGATTTGGGATAAAATTCCGGGATTTTGGTGGGAAATCCCTCAGGAATTGACGATTCTGCTGATTAATTAAGGAGTTATTAATTCAGCAATTAATTAATCCCTTATTATTACTATTACCATTACCATTACTATTAATATAATTATTATATATTTGTTCTATTACCGGAAACAATTAATTCTGTTAATGACAGAAATATTTACTAAATAATATTAATTTATTAACTAATAAATATCTGTTATATTTGGTCGACTCCTTAGAAAATTAAAACTCGATTATATTAGTAATAATTAATTAATTATTAGTATTAATAGGATAATTACGTTGTTATGAATAATTCAATTAACGAAAATATTAATAATTAATAAAATTATAATAGTATAATACATTATTTTATATTAAAATAAATTATAAATTATTACATTAATTATTTGCTATTAATTATTATTTCTTCTTCATTATTAATTGATTCAGTTATTCGTTACTATTTACCAAACAATGATTGAATAAGAATACATTCATAATTTATTAATTTATGTTTATTAACTTATGATTTATTAATTCTATACTGATTCATTATTAATATTTATAATTAATAATATAAATCAATATTTCAATTAATAAATAATATAATGAAAAATATATATTTACAAATTTATAATATAAATAGAATAATTAATTATTTAATAAAAATACATTAATTATTTGTTATTTATTATTATTTAATATTAATTTTTTTAAAATTTTTAATTTATTATTTATTTTAATTTTTAATTTAATATTTATTTTATTTGTATTTATTGTTTATTGTTTATTGCTTATTATTTATTTATTATTTATTTATTATTAATTTATTATTTATTTATTATTTATTTTTTTTTAATTTTTTATTTTTATTGATTATTTTTATTATTTATTATTTATTATTATTGGCTAATAACGACTTATTAAATTTAATTTCATAAATTATTATTACCCACTGCAATTAATTATCGCCGCCATTACCTCTTCAATTAAATTAACTGAATAAAATCCCTTTGATTTAATTAATGTCGTTAATTAGCGCCGAGTTCGTTATCCCCAATTCCCAAATTCCCCTTTCTCCCCACAGAGCAGCAGGAGATGGAGGAGAAACTCGGTGAGGGAATTCCGGGAATTCCGGGAATTCCGGGAATTCCGGGAGTTTGGGGTATTTGGGGAATTCCGGGAATTCCGGGAATTCCGGGAATTCCGGGAGTTTGGGGTATTTGGGGAATTCCGGGAATTCCGGGAGTTTGGGGTATTTGGGGAATTTTGGGAATCCCAGGAATTCCAGGAATTTGGGGGATTCCAGGAATTTGGGGAATCCCGGGAATTTGTGGAATTCAGGGAATTTGGACAATTCCAGGGAATTTGGGGGAATCCCAGAATTCCAGGAATTTGGGGAATTCAGGTAAATTCCAGGAATTCCAGGAATTTGGGGAATTCAGGGAAATTCCGGGAACTCGGGGAATTTGGGGAATTCAGGGAGATTTTGGGAATTTGGAGAATTCCGGGAATTTGGGGAATCCAGAGGGAATTCCGGGAATTTGGGGAATTCCGGGATTTCCGTCCCTGACCCTTTCCGGGTGTTTCCGGTTCCAGAGCGGATCCAGGGCCCGCTGGGTGAGCGGCCCCGCCCCCACCCCCGTATGCAAATGAGCACTGCAATTAACACTAATTAGCGTTAATTAGCGTTAATTAGCGTTAATTAGTGTTAATTAGTGTTAATTGCTGCTCCTCCCACCCAGTCTTCAGACGGGCCCAGAGCCACGCGGGTGAGTCCGGCCCAAATCCTCTTCCTCTTCCTCTTCCTCTTCCTCTTCCTCTTCCTCTTCCTCTTCCTCTTCCTCTTCCTCTTCCTCTTCCTCTTCCTCTTCCTCTTCCTCCTCCTCCTCCTCCTCCTCTTCCTCTTTCTCCTCTTCCTCGTCTTCCTCCTCTTCCTCCTCTTCCTCCTCTTCGTCTTCCCCTTCCCCTTCCCCTTCCCCTTCCCCTTCCCCTTCCCCTTCCTCTTCCTCTTCCTCTTCCTCTTCCTCTTCCTCTTCCTCTTCCTCTTCCCCTTTTATCTCACACATCATCAAACGATTATCTCGCGATATCTGTTTATCTCGCACGATATCAAACGTTATCAAATTATATCACACGATATCAAATGATTATCACAGCCTATCCATTTCTATCACACGATATCAAATGATATCAATTTATATCACGCAATATCACATGATATCAAATGACAGCACACAATATCAAATGATATCAATTTCTATCACGCGATATTAATTTATATCACAGGATATCAATTTATATCACGTGCTATCGCACGATATCGCACGATATCACACGATATCACACAATATCAATTTATACCATATGATAACAATTTATATCCCATGATATCAATTTATATCACACGATACCACACGATATCACACGATATCACATGATACCACACGATACCACACAATATCACACAACATCACACGATATCACACGATACCACACAATATCACACGATATCACACGATATCACACGATATCACACGATATCACACGATATCACACGATATCACACAATACCACACGATATCAATTTACATCACACGATATCACGCGATATCACACGATATCAGTTTATATCACGCGATATCCCAGGATATCAGTTTATATCACACAATATCACACGATATCACGCGATATCACACGATATCAATTTACATCACATGATATCACGCGATACCACACGATACCACATGATATCACATGATACCACATGATATCAGTTTATATCACGCGATATCACGCGATATCACATGATATCCATTTACACCGCGCGACACCGAGCGCTCCCTCGCGATCCCAACCCCAGCTCCTCCTCCCGCAGCCTCGGTGACTCCGGCCGAGCTCCGGGGGAATCCCGGGATGGCGCGGGAGGGAAATGAACGGAGCGTTCCCGGCTCCGAGGCCGCGGCCGTGGCGCGGGAAGGATTTTCCCAAGGGAAGCACTACTGGGAAGTGGAGCTGGGCTCCGGCTCCGGATGGGAGCTGGGAGTGCTGGCGGAGGAAATCCGGGATTCACTCCGGGATGATTCCGTTCCCTCGGTGCCGGAGGAGAAGGTGGCGGGGCTGGAATATTCCCAGGGGGAATTCCGGCTCCCCGGCGGGAAGCTGGAGCGGAATTCCGGGCGCTGCCGCGTGCTTGGGCTGTTCCTGGACCAGGAAATGGGAGTTCTCTCCTTCTTCGACGTCGAGGAAAAGCAGCTCCTGGGATCCCTGCCCTTGAGGATTTCTGGGAATCTCTTCCCGTTCTTCAGGCCGGGATGGGACGGGAACGTTCTGGGAATTCGCCCGGTGGGGGTTTGAAATGGACGGGAGCGACATCGGGAATTGTCAGCGTTAAAAATTAAATTTCCTGTTAAATATTCAAATTGTGCCATTGTAATATTCCAGTTGTTTCCTGACACTGATCCTGACCCCAACCCTGATCCTGATCCTGATCCTGGTCCTGATCCTAATCCTGATCCTGATCTTAATGCTAAAACTAATCCTAATCCTGATCCTGATCCTGATCTTAATCCTGATCCTGATCCTGACCCCAACCCTGATCCTAATCCTGATACTGATCCTAATGCTAAAATTAATACTGATCCTGACCCCAACCCTGATCCTGATCCTGATCCTGATCCTAATCCTGATCCTAATCCTGATCCTGATCTTAATGCTAAAACTAATCCTAATCCTGATCCTGATCCTGACCGTGATCTTAATCCTGATCCTGATTCTAATCCTGATCCTGATCCTGATCTTAATCCTGATCCTGACCCCAACCCTGATCCTAATCCTGATACTGATCCTAATGCTAAAATTAATCCTGATCCTGACCCCAACCCTGATCCTGATCCTGATCCTAATCCTGATCCTGATCCTGATCTTAATACTAAAACTAATCCTAATCCTGATCCTGATCCTGATCCTGACCCTGATCTTAATCCTGATCCTGATCCTAATCCCGATCCTGGCCCTGATCCTGATCCTGATCTTAATCCTGATCCTGACCCCAATCCTGATCCTGAAATTGATCCTAATCTTGATCCTGATCCTAAAATTGATCCTGATCCTAATCCTGATCCTGATCTTAATCCTGATCCTTAAACTGATCCTAATCTTGATCCTAATCCTGATCCTGATCTTAATCCTGACCCTGATCTTAAACCTGATCCTGATCCTGATCATAATGCTAAAACTAATCCTAATCCTGATCCTAATCCTGATCCTGATCCTAATCCTGATCCTGATCCTGACCCTGACCCTGATCCTGATCCTGACCCTGACCCTTATCCTGATCCTAATCCTGATCCTGATTTTAATGCTAAAACTAATCCTAATCCTGATTCTGATCCTGACCCTAATCCTAATCCTGATCTTGATCTTAATCCTGATTCCTGATTCTAATCCTGATCCTGATCTTAATCCTGATCTTGACCCTGTTCCCTGATCCTGACCCTGATCCCAATCCTGATCTTGACCCTGATCCTGACCCTGATCCTGGTCTTGATCTTGACCCATGAGGGGAAAAAAGCTGAAAACATGAGGTAAAAATGGGAAACGTGAGGGGAAAAGGGCAGGAAAAGCGAAGTAAAAATGGGAAATGAGGGGACAAAAAGAGCAGGAAACGTGAGGGGAGAAAAGAGTGGGAAATGTGAGGGGAGAAGGGAGGAAAATGTGAGGTAAAAATGGGAAAGGTGAGGGGGAAACGGTGGGAAATGTGAGAGTAAAAAAGGTCAGAAAATGGGAGGGGACAGAAGGGCGGGAAACGTGAGGGGAAATATGGTGGGAAATGTGAGGTAAAAATAGGAAACATGAGGGGGGAAAAAGGATGGGAATTGTGAGGGGGAAAAGGGTGGAAAATGAGGTAAAAATGGGAAATGTGAGGGGACAAAAAGGCGGGAAATGTGAGGGGAGAAAAGAGCGGGAAACGTGAGGGGAGAAAAGACTGAAAACTTGAGGTAAAAATGGGAAATGTGAGGGTGAAAATGGTGGGAAATGTGAGGGGGAAAGGGTGGAAAAGGTGAAGTAAAAGTGGGAAACGTGAGGGGAGGAAAGGGCGGGAAATGTGAGGGGGAAAGGACTGAAAACAAGAGTTAAAAATGTGAGGTAAAAATAGGAAATGCGAGGGGAGAAAAGAGTGGGAAATGTGAGGGAAAAGGGTGTGAAACATGATGGGAGGAAAGGGTGGAAAAGGTGAGATAAAAATGGGAAATGTGAGGGGAGGAAAGAGTGGGAAATGTGAGGGGAGGAAAAAGTGGGAAATGTGAGAGGAAAAAATGGTGGAAAACGTGAGGGGAGGAAAGGGCGGGAAATGTGAGGGGAAAAAGGGAATTGTGAGACATGAGGAGAAAAGGGCTGAAAACTTGATGTAAAAATGGGAAACATGAGGGTGAAAATGGTGGAAAATGTGAGGGAGAAGGGCTGAAAATGAGGTAAAAATGGGAAATCTGAAGGGACAAAAGGGCAGGATCAGGAGCGGAAAAAATGGTGGGAAATGTGAGGGAGAAATATGGTGGAAAACAATAGGGGAGGAAAAGGCGGGAAATGTGAGGGGGAAAGGGTGGAAAAGGTGAAGTAAAAATGGGAAACGTGAGGGGAGGAAAGGGCGGGAAACGTGAGGGGGAAAGGACTGAAAACATGAGGTAAAAATGTGAGGTAAAAATGAGAAATGTGAGGCTGAAAATGGTGGGAAATGTGAGGGGGAAAAGGGCTGAAAATGAGGTAAAAATGGAAAATCTGAAGAGACAAAAGGGCAGGACCAGGAGGGAAAAAATGGTGGGAAATATGAGGGGGAAATACGGTGGAAAATATGAGGGGAGGAAAGGGCGGGAAATGTGAGGGGGGAAAGGGTGGAAAATGAGGTAAAAATGGGAAATGTGAGGGGACAAAATGGTGGGAAATGTGAGGGGAGAAGAGAGGAAAATGTGAGGTAAAAATGTGAGGGGAAGGTAGGGCGGGAAATGTGAGGGGAAAAAGGGTGTGAGACATAAGGAGAAAAGGGCTGAAAACTTGAGGTAAAAATGGGAAATGTGAGGGTGAAAATGGTGGGAAATGTGAGGGGGAAAGGGTGGAAAAGGTGAAGTAAAAATGGGAAACGTGAGGGGAGGAAAGGGCGGGAAACGTGAGGGGGGAAGGACTGAAAACATGAGGTAAAAATGGGAGGTAAAAATGAGAAATGTGAGGCTGAAAATGGTGGGAAATGTGAGGGAGAAGGGTGTGAAACATGACGGGAGGAAAGGGTGGAAAAGGTGAGATAAAAATAGGAAATGCGAGGGGAGAAAAGAGTGGGAAATGTGAGGGAAAAGGGTGTGAAACATGATGGGAGGAAAGGGTGGAAAAGGTGAAGTGAAAATGGGAAATGTGAGGGGAGGAAAGAGTGGGAAATGTGAGAGGAAAAAATGGTGGAAAACGTGAGGGGAGGAAAGGGCGGGAAATGTGAGGGGAAAAAGGGAAATGTGAGACATGAGGAGAAAAGGGCTGAAAACTTGAGGTAAAAATGGGAAACATGAGGGAAAAAAGGGTGAGAAATGTGAGGGGAAAAGGGCTGAAAACGTGAGGTAAAAATGGGAAACGTGAGGGGGAAAAAAGGGTGGGAAAGGTGAGAGGAACAAACGTTGGGAAATGTGAGGGAAAAGGGCTGAAAATGTGAGGGGACAAAAAGGTGGGAAACGTGAGGGGAGAAAAGAGCGGGAAACATGAGGGGAAAAGAGCAGGAAATGTGAGGTAAAAATGGGAAACGTGAGGGGGAAAGGACTGGAAACGTGAGGTAAAAATGGGAAATGTGAGGGGAGAAAAGAGTGGGAAATGTGAGGGAGAAGGGTGTGAAACAGGATGGGAGGAAAGGGTGGAAAAGGTGAGATAAAAATGGGAAATGTGAGGGGAGAAAAAGATGGGAAACATGAGGGGGGAAAAATGGTGGGAAATGTGAGGGGGAAAGGGTGGAAAATGCGGTAAAAATGGGAAATCTGAAGGGACAAAAGGGCAGGATCAGGAGCGGAAAAAATGGTGGGAAATGTGAGGGGGGAAAGGGTGGAAAGTGAGATAAAAATGGGAAATGTGAGGGGACAAAAAGGCGGGAAACGTGAGGGGGAAAGGACTGAAAACATGAGTTAAAAATGTGAGGTAAAAATAGGAAATGCGAGGGGAGAAAAGAGTGGGAAATGTGAGGGAGAAGGGTGTGAAACAGGATGGGAGGAAAGGGTGGAAAAGGTGAGATAAAAATGGGAAATGTGAGGGGAGAAAAGAGTGGGAAATATGAGAGGAAAAAATGGTGGAAAACGTGAGGGGAGGAAAGGGCGGGAAATGTGAGGGGAAAAAGGGAAATGTGAGACATGAGGAGAAAAGGGCTGAAAACTTGAGGTAAAAATGGGAAACATGAGGGGAAAAAAGGGTGAGAAATGTGAGGAGAAAAGGGCTGAAAACGTGAGGTAAAAATGGGAAACATGAGGGTGAAAATGGTGGAAAATGTGAGGGAGAAGGGCTGAAAATGAGGTAAAAATGGGAAATCTGAAGGGACAAAAGGGCAGGATCAGGAGCGGAAAAAATGGTGGGAAATGTGAGGGGGAAAGGGTGGAAAAGGTGAAGTAAAAATGGGAAACGTGAGGGGAGGAAAGGGCGGGAAACGTGAGGGGGAAAGGACTGAAAACATGAGGTAAAAATGGGAGGTAAAAATGAGAAATGTGAGGCTGAAAATGGTGGGAAATGTGAGGGGAGAAAAGAGTGGGAAATGTGAGGGGGAAAAGGGCTGAAAATGAGGTAAAAATGGGAAATCTGAAGGGACAAAAGGGCAGGATCAGGAGCAGAAAAATGGTGGGAAATGTGAGGGGGAAAGGGCATGGAACGTGAGAGGAAAAGAGTGAGAAATGTGAGAGGGAAAAATGGTGAAAAACACGAGGGGAGGAAAGGGCGGCAAATGTGAGGGAGAAAGGGTGGAAAATGAGGTAAAAATGGGAAATGTGAGGGGACAAAATGGTGGGAAATGTGAGGGGAGAAGGGAGGAAAACGTGAGGTAAAAATGGGAAATGTGAGAGAAAAAAGGGTGGGAAATGTGAGAGGAAAAAATGGCAGAAAACATGAGGGGAGTGAAGGGCGGGAAATGTGAGGGGAAAAAGGGCTGAAAACTTGAGGTAAAAATGGGAAATGTGAGGAGAGGAAAGAGTGTGAAATGTGAGGGGGAAAAGGGTGAAAAATGAGGCAAAAATGAAAAATGTGAGGGGACAAAAAGACTGGAAACGTGAGGGGAGAAAAGAGCGGGAAATGTGAGGGGGAAAGGACTGAAAACTTGAGGTAAAAATCAGAAATGTGAGGGGACAAAATGGTGGGAAATGGGAGGGGGAGGGGGTTTGAAACATGATGGGAGGAAAGGGTGGAAAAGGTGAGATAAAAATGGGAAATGTGAGGGGAGGAAAGTGTGGGAAACATGAGGGGGGAAAAAAGGGTGGGAGTTGTTAGCGGAAAAGGGCTGAAAATGAGGTAAAAATGGGAAATCTGAAGGGACAAAAGGGCAGAATCAGGAACGGAAAAAATGGTGTGAAATGTGAGGGGGAAAGGGTGGAAAATGAAGTAAAAATGGGAAATGTGAGGGGAAAAATGGTGGGAAATGTGAGAGGAAAAAATGGTGGAAAATGTGAGGGGAGGAAAAGGTGGGAAACGTGAGGGGAAAAAGGGTGTGAGACATGAGGAGAAAAGGGCTGAAAACTTGAGGTAAAAATGGGAAACATGAGGGTGAAAATTGTGGGAAATGTGAGGTAAAAATGGGAAATGTGAGGGTGAAAATGCTGGGAAATGTGAGGGGGAAAGGGTGGAAAATGAGGTAAAAACGGGAAATGTGAGGGGAAAAATGGTGGGAAATGTGAGGTAAAAATGGGAAATGTGAGGGTGAAAATGCTGGGAAAAGTGAAGGTGGAAAAAAAAATAATAATAGCAATAATGTCATCATTATAAAAAATACAATCACTATTTTTATTTATTCTAGTATGTTTATATATTATTATATTGCTATATTATTACATATTATGTTTTATTTGTACTATATCCGTTTATTACTATTATTATTGTTAATATCATTAATATGTATTTGTAATTTTACAATAATATTATATGTAAATGTATAATATTATTATTATTAATATTGTTATTAATAATAGTAGTTATTAATCATAGGTGTTATTATTAATAATTGTAATATCAATATTATTAATAATTGTAATATTAATATTAATACTATTAATAATGGTAATATTAATATTAATAATTTTAATAATAATGGTACTAATAATACTAATAATACAAATAATAATACCAATACTACTACTACTACTACTAAATTATGTTTTATATTATATAATATAATAATTAATATATTTAACTGCCATTCATAATAAATATTACTAATAGTAGTAATATTAGTAATAATAGCAATTAATATAAAATTATAGTAATAGTAAAAAAATTATTTCGTGATAGTAAAAAAAAATTATTTTGGATGAAATCCCGGAAATCCCTCACTCGAGGAGCAGGAAGGCAACGAGCAGCTCTCAGATCAGCCAGGGGGAAGTCACCAGCCAGGTAAAAACCCGACCCAAAATCTCCAAAAATCCAAAATCCAAACCCAAAAGATCCAAATCTCTTCCGCTGCACGCTGAACGCGTCGGTGGAGAAAACTTTCTGAGGCTTTTTGTGCTTAAACCGAACCCAAAAAGCGCCGATTCCATACTGGGGGCAGCCCCTCCCTGTCTGCGCCTCCTCCTCGCTCCAAGCCCGGCTCATTTTTCACTTCAGATCCCAAAACCTTCACGTTTCTCCCCAAATCCGGCATTTCCTGCGCAGCGAGTTGGTCCCGCCCGGCGCGGCGCCCCGCAGGAGCCCGGATAGCTCAGTCGGTAGAGCATCAGACTTTTAATCTGAGGGTCCAGGGTTCAAGTCCCTGTTCGGGCGGGTTCCTCCCGTTTTGGTCTCTTTTCGGGTCTATTTTCGCTGGCGGAGGGAGCGGAGCGCGGCGCTCAGCGGAGGGCGCGGGGCGCAGCGCCAGCCGGTCCCATGGTGTAATGGTGAGCACTCTGGACTCTGAATCCAGCGATCCGAGTTCGAATCTCGGTGGGACCTGCGAGTCCTTTTTGCCGTCCTGCCCAGCGGGGGGTGTTGTGGACCTGTGTCCCTGCGTCTCTGTGTACCTGCGTCCTTGTGTCCCTCTGTCCCTGCGTCCCTGTCTCTGTGTCCCTGGTGTCCCTCTGTCTCTGCGTCCCTGTCTCTGTGTCCCTGGTGTCTGTCTGTCCCTGCGTCCTTGTGTCCCTGTGACCCTGTGTCCCGGTCCCTGTGTCCCTGGTGTCCCTCTGTCCCGGTCCCTGTGTCTCTGTGTCCCGGGTGTCCCTGTGTCCCTGTCCCTGTGTCCGTGTCTCTGTGTCCTGGTGTCCCTCTGTCCCAGTCCCTGTGTCCCTGGTGTCCCTGTGTCCCTGTGTCCCTGTCTCTGTGTCCCTCTGTCCCTCTGTCCCTCTGTCCCTCTGTCCCCGTGTCCCTGTCCCGGGTGTCCCTGTGTCCCTGTCTCTGTGTCCCTGTGTCCCTGTGTCCCGGGTGTCCCTGTGTCCCTGTCTCTGTGTCCCTGTGTCCCGGGTGTCCCTGTGTCCCTGTCTCTGTGTCCCTCTGTCCCTGTGTCCCGGTGTCCCCGTCCCTGTGTCCTTGTGTCCCTGTGTCCCTCTGTCCCTGTGTCCCTATCTCTGCGTCCCTGTGTCCCGGGTGTCCCTGTGTCCCTCTGTCCCTGTGTCCCTCTGTCCTGGTCCCTGTGTCTCTGTGTCCCGGGTGTCCTTGTGTCCCTGTCTCTGTGTCCCTGTCCCTCTGTCCCTCTGTCCCTCTGTCCCTCTGTCCCTCTGTCCCCGTGTCCCTGTCCCGGCTGTCCCTGTGTCCCTGTCTCTGTGTCCCTGTCCCTCTGTCCCTGTGTCCCTGTCCCCGTGTCCCTGTGTCCCTCTGTCCCTGTGTCCTTGTCCCTGTGTCCCTGTCTCTGTGTCCCTGTGTCCCTCTGTCCCTGTGTCCCTGTGTCCCTGTGTCCCTGTGTCCCTGTCCCTGTGTCCCTGTGTCCCTGTGTCCCTGTCCCTGTGTCCCTGTGTCTCAGTTTTGTCGTGGGAACCGCAGGGGACACTCGCGTGAAGGACACCGAGCCCCGGGTGTGACATCTCCGCTTCCCCCCTGGCTGGGGACTGTGTGTGACACCCTGGGTGTGACACCGTGTGACACCCCCCGTGTGTGACACCCCCGTGTGTGACACCCCCCGTGTGTGACACCCCCCGTGTGACACCCCCCGTGTGTGACACCCCCCGTGTGTGACACCCCCCATGTGCGACACCCCCCGTGTGACACCCCCGTGTGTGACACCCCCCGTGTGTGACACCCCCCGTGTGTGACACCCCCCGTGTGTGACACCCCCTGTGTGTGACACCCCCCGTGTGTGACACCCCCTGTGTGTGACACCCCCGTGTGTGACACCCCTGTGTGACACCCCCCGTGTGACACCCCCCGTGTGTGACACCCCCCGTGTGACACCCCCCGTGTGTGACACCCCCCGTGTGTGACACCCCCCGTGTGTGACACCCCTGTGTGACACCCCCCGTGTGTGACACCCCCCATGTGACACCCCCGTGTGTGACACCCCCGTGTGTGACACCCCCCGTGTGTGACACCCCCCGTGTGACACCCCCCGTGTGACACCCCCCGTGTGTGACACCCCCCGTGTGTGACACCCCCCGTGTGTGACACCCCCCGTGTGTGACACCCCCCGTGTGACACCCCCGTGTGTGACACCCCCCGTGTGACACCCCCCGTGTGTGACACCCCTGTGTGACACCCCCCGTGTGTGACACCCCCCATGTGACACCCCCGTGTGTGACACCCCCGTGTGTGACACCCCCCGTGTGACACCCCCCTTGTGTGACACCCCCCGTGTGACACCTCGTGTGTGACACCCCCGTGTGTGACACCCCCCGTGTGTGACACCCCCCGTGTGTGACACCCCTGTGTGTGACACCCCCGTGTG
The DNA here is from genome assembly GCF_030490865.1 of Poecile atricapillus. Classification (NCBI taxonomy): domain Eukaryota; kingdom Metazoa; phylum Chordata; class Aves; order Passeriformes; family Paridae; genus Poecile; species Poecile atricapillus. The sequence goes on from NC_081278.1 coordinate 1,386,948, forward strand.
TGACACCCCCTATGTGACACCCCCCGTGTGTGTCACGTCACGTGCCCTCCCCACGTGACACTTTGAACCGCGGTGACCCCAAACCGTTGCGAAACCCCCCCCCGAGCAAAGGGCGGTGTCCGGCAGCTGCCAAAAATCCTCCCCAAAAGTCCTGCCAAAAATCTCCTCCCAAAAAATTCCTCCCCCAAAAATGTCCTCCCCAAAAATCCTCCCCAAAAATCCTGCCAAAAAATCCTTCCAAAAATCCTTCCACAAAAATCTCCTCCCAAAAAAATCCTGACAAAAATCTCCTCCCCAAAAATCCTCCCCAAAAATCCTTTCCAAAAAATCCTTCCAAAAATCCTTCCACAAAAATCTCCTCCCAAAATATCCTCTCAAAAAAATCCTGACAAAAAATCCTCCCCAAAAAATCTTCCCAAAAAATCCTCTCCAAAAATCCTCCCCAAAAAATCCTGCCAAAAATCTCCTCCTCAAAAATCCTCTCCAAAAGTCCTGCCAAATAATCCTTCCCAAAAAATCCTCTTCAAAAACCCTCCTCAAAAGTCTCCTCCCCAAAAATCCTTCCCCAAAAAATCCTCCCCAAAAAATCCTCCCCAAAAATCCTGCCAAATAATCCTTCCCAAAAATCTCCTCCCCAAAAATCCTCCAAAAAATCTCCTCCCCAAAAATCCTCCCCCAAAAATCTCCTCCCCAAAAATCGTCTCCAAAATCCTCTCCAAAAAATCTCAACCCCAAAAATCCTTCCCAAAAAATCCTCTCCAAAAATCTCCTCCCCAAAAAATCTCCCAAACAATCTCCCAAAAAATCCTCTCCAAAAATTCTGCCAAAAAAATCTCCTCCCCAAAAAATCTCCTTCCCAAAAAATCTCCTTCCCAAAAAATCCTTCCCAAAAAATCCTCTCCAAATCTCCTCCCAAAAATCCTCCCCAAAAATCCTCTCCAAAAAAATCCTCCCAAAAAAATCCTCCCCAAAAAATCCTTCCCAAATGATCCCTGCTGGATAAATGATCCACTCTGGATTAATTAATGATCCACTCTGGATTAATTAATGATCCACTCTGGATTAATTAATGATCCCCGCTGGAATAATGATCCACTCTGGATTAATTAATGATCCACCCTTGATTAATTAATGATCCACTCTGGATTAATTAATGATCCCCGCTGGAATAATGATCCAGGCTGGATTAATTAATGATCCACTCTGGATTAATTAATGATCCACTCTGGATTAATTAATGATCCCCGCTGAATTAATTAATGATCCACTCTGGATTAATTAATGATCCACTCTGGATTAATTAATGATCCACTCTGGATTAATTAATGATCCCCGCTGGAATAATGATCCACTCTGGATTAATTAATGATCCACCCTTGATTAATTAATGATCCCCGCTGGAATAATGATCCACTCTGGATTAATTAATGATCCACCCTTGATTAATGATCCCCGCTGGATAAATGATCCACTCTGGATTAATTAATGATCCACTCTGGATTAATTAATGATCCCCGCTGGAATAATGACCCACTCTGGATTAATTAATGATCCCCTCTGGAATAATGATCCACTCTGGATTAATTAATGATCCCCGCTGGAATAATGATCCACTCTGGATTAATTAATGATCCCCGCTGGAATAATGACCCACTCTGGATTAATTAATGATCCCCGCTGGATTAATTAATGATCCATGCTAGATTAATTAATGATCCATGCTGGATTAATTAACAATCTCCACTGGATTAATGATCCACTCTGGATTAATGATCCACCCTGGATTAATTAATGATCCATGCTGGATTAATTAACGATCTCTGCAGGATTAATTACTGATCCCTGCTGCATTAATGAATGATCTCTGCAGGATTAATTAGTGATCCCTGGCTCAGGGATTAATTAATTAGGATTAATTAATGATGCCAGACTTCCAGCTGGCAAAGCTCCAGGCAGGGCCGGGGGTTTCCATGGAAACCGGAGAGGTTTGGGAATCGGGGATTCCGGGGGAGAATCGAACAAATTCTCCACAAATGGAACCAAAATTGAACAAAATTGAACCAAAATTGGACCAAAATGGAACCAAAATTGAACAAAATTGAACCAAAATTGGACTGAAACGGAACCAAAATTGGATCAAAATTGAACCAAAATGGAACCAAAATGGAACCAAAATTGGACCAAAATGGAGCAAAAATTGAACCAAAATTGAACCAAAATTGGACCAAAATGGAACCAAAATGGAACCAAAATGGAGCCAAAATGGAGCCAAAATTGAACCTAAATGGAACCAAAATGGACCAAAATTGGAACCAAAATTGGACCAAAATGGAACCAAAATGGAACCAAAATGGAACCAAAATGGAACCAAAATGGAACCAAAATGGAGCCAAAATTGAACCAAAATTGAACCAAAATTGGACCAAAATGGAACCAAAATTGAACCAAAATTAAACCAAAATTGGACCAAAATGGAACCAAAATTGAACCAAAATTAAACCAAAATGGAACCAAAATTGGACCAAAATGGAACCAAAATTGGACCAAAATGGAGCAAAAATTGAACCAAAATTGAACCAAAATTGGACCAAAATGGAACCAAAATGGAACCAAAATTGAACCAAAATGGAACCAAAATTGGACCAAAATGGAACCAAAATTGGACCAAAATGGAGCAAAAATTGAACCAAAATTGAACCAAAATTGGACCAAAATGGAACCAAAATTGGACCAAAATGGAACCAAAATGGAGCAAAAATTGAACCAAAATTTAACCAAAATTGGACCAAAATGGAACCAAAATTGGACCAAAATGGAACCAAAATTGGACCAAAATGGAACCAAAATGGAACCAAAATGGAACCAAAATTGAACTAAAATGGAACCAAAATGGAACCAAAATGGAACCAAAAATGAACCAAAATTGAATTAAAATGGAGCCAAAATTGGACTGAAACGGAACCAAAATGGAACCAAAATGGAACCAAAAGGGAACCAAAATTGAACCAAAATTGAACCAAAATTGGACCAAAATGGAACCAAAATGGAACCAAAATTGAACCAAAATGGAGCAAAAATGGAACCAAAATTGAACTAAAATGGAACCAAAATGGAACCAAAATGGAACCAAAAATGAACTAAAATTGAACTAAAATGGAACCAAAATTGGACTGAAACGGAACCAAAATGGAACCAAAATGGAACTAAAATGGAACCAAAATTGGACCAAAATGGAACCAAAATGGAACCAAAACTGGACCAAAACAGAACCAAAACTGAACCAAAATGGAACCAAAATCAGCCTGGGCGGGGCTGATCCGCAGCTTTTACAGCGGGGGGAGAAACGCCGGGGACATCTGGGGACATTTGGGGACATCTGGGGACATTTGGGGACATCTGGGATCAGTTTGGGTCATTTGGGGTCAGTTTGGGACATTTGGGGACATCTGGGGACATCTAAGGACATTTTCGGACAGTTGAGGACATTTGGGGACATCGGGGACATCTGGGGACATCTGGGGACATTTGGGGACATCTGGGGACATTTTGGGGTCAGGGGACCCACGAGGGGAGAGCCCCCCCAGAGCCCCCCAGGCTGGAGCCAAGGGACAGAGGGACAGGGAGACAGAGGGACAGAGGGACAGAGGGACAGAGGGACAGGGGGACAGAGGGACAGGGGGACAGAAGGGCAGGGGGACAGGGATGGGGACAGAGGGACAGAGGGACAGGGAGACAGAGGGACAGAGGGACAGAGGGACAGAGGGACAAAGGGACAGAGGGACAGGGGGACAGAAGGACAGGGGGACAGGGATGGGGACAGAGGGACAGGGAGACAGAGGGACAGAGGGATGGAAGGACAGAAGGACGGACAGACACGGTGACAGAGGAGGGCAGGGGGCTGGGTGTCAGCGGGAGGACGGACACACGGACACGGGGGGTGCAGACAGGCAGAGAGACAGAGACAGAGGGACAGGCAGACAGACACACAGACAGACAGACACACAGACAGACAGACAGACAGGCGGACAGACTGACAGGTGGACAGAGCCCGGTCTGTGGCCGCACAGCACCTTGTCCGGTCCTGCTGGAGCAGCCAGAAGGATACAAGTGGCCAGACCGGATGGCCGGACAGACGGACAGGTGTGGGACAGATGGACAGGTGTGAGGGACAGAGGGACAGGTGTGAGGGACAGAGGGACAGGTGTGGGACAGACGGACAGGTGTGAGGGACAGAGGGACAGGTGTGGGACAGACGGACAGGTGTGAGGGACAGACGGACAGGTGTGGGACGGAGGGACAGGTGTGAGGGACAGAGGGACAGGTGTGGGACAGACGGACAGGTGTGGGACAGAGGGACAGGTGTGAGGGACAGAGGGACAGGTGTGGGACAGACAGACAGGTGTGGGACAGACGGACAGGTGTGAGGGACAGAGGGACAGGTGTGAGGGACAGAGGGACAGGTGTGAGGGACAGAGGGACAGGTGTGGGACAGACGGACAGGTGTGAGGGACAGAGGGACAGGTGTGGGACAGACGGACAGGTGTGAGGGACAGAGGGACAGGTGTGGGACAGAGGGACAGGTGTGGGACAGAGGGACAGGTGTGGGACAGAGGGACAGGTGTGAGGGACAGAGGGACAGGTGTGGGACAGAGGGACAGGTGTGGGACAGAGGGACAGGTGTGAGGGACAGACGGACAGGTGTGGGACAGAGGGACAGGTGTGGGACAGACGGACAGGTGTGGGACAGAGGGACAGGTGTGGGACAGACGGACAGGTGTGGGACAGAGGGACAGGTGTGAGGGACAGAGGGACAGGTGTGCTGTCAGAGGCCGGACAGCCGGACACCCAGCCGGACAGACAGCCGGACAGACAGCCGGACAGACAGCCGGACACCCAGCCGGACAGACAGACGGACAGACAGACGGACACCCAGTCGGACAGACAGCCGGACAGACAGCCGGACAGACAGCCGGACACCCAGCCGGACACCCAGCCGGACAGACAGCCGGACAGACAGCCGGACAGACAGACGGACAGACAGACAGACACCCAGTCGGACAGACAGCCGGACAGACAGCCGGACAGACAGCCGGACACCCAGCCGGACACCCAGCCGGACAGACAGCCGGACAGACAGCCGGACAGACAGCCGGACACCCAGCCGGACAGACAGACGGACAGACAGACGGACACCCAGCCGGACAGACAGCCGGACACCCAGCCGGACAGACAGCCGGACAGACAGCCGGACAGACAGCCGGACACCCAGCCGGACAGACAGACGGACAGACAGACGGACACCCAGCCCGCCGCACCGGCAGGAGCCGCGGAGCCGCCCGGCAGCCGCCGAGCCCCACCCCGGGGCGGGGAAGGGGAAAAGCCCCGAAAAGGAGCAAAGAAGGAAGGAGAAACAAACAAACACAGACAGACAGACCGACAGGCGGACAGACCGACAGAAAGACCGACAAACCCCGCGGCAGCCGAGCGGGGCCAGCGGGGCCGAAGGTCGGGCAGGGCGGACCTTGCCCCGCGGCCCCGCCGGTGCCACCGGCGCCCCGTGGCCATGGCGCTGCCCCCGGCTCTGGCCGCGGCCGTGGCCGGGCTGCTCCTGCTCCTGCTCCTGCTCCTCCTGCTGCCACCCGCGGCCAGAGCGCGGCTGCTGCCACCGCCGCCCCTCCTGTGGCAAGACTTGGTGGCTTTCGCCAGCACGGCCGGGTCATCGGTGCGCTGCCGCCGCCGCCTGGCCCGCCGCCCCGCCGTCACCCTGCTCGACGTGTTCCGGCAGCACGCCCGGAGCCGGCCCCGCCGGCCGCTGCTCCGCTTCCAGGAGGAGATTTACACCTTCGAGGATGTGGAGAGGATCAGCAACCGCGCGGCCTGGGCGCTGTCCCGGCGCCTGGAGCTGCGCCCCGGGCGCACGGTGGCCGTGTTCCTGCCCAACGAGCCCGCGTACCTGTGGACGTGGCTGGCGCTGGCCAAGCTGGGTTGCCCCATGGCGTGTCTCAACTGCAACGTGAGGGGACGGGCACTGAGGCACGCGCTGGAGGCGGCCCAGGCCACCCTGGTGCTCGCCAGCCCCGGTGAGAGGGGACACAGGGGTGGTCAGGGGGGCTGTGGGGACTTGGCGGGTTGTGGTCACCAAGGGCAGTCCGGAGTGGTCAGGGGTCAGTGCAGATATGGAGAGGTTGTGGTCACCAGGGTCACCCCAGGGTGGTCAGGAGGTTTTGGGGACATGGCGGGTTGTGGTCACCAGGGTCACCCTGGGCTGGTCAGGGGTTTGTGCAGATATGGAGGGGTTGTGGCCACCAAGGTCACCAAGGGCATTTGGAGGGCTTTGGGGTCCTGGCAGGGTTGTGGTCACCAAGGGCACCCTGGGGTGTTTGAGGGGCTGTGGGGACATGGCAGGTTGTGGTCACCAAAGGTGTCCTGGGGTGGTCAGGGGGCCATGGGGACATGGAGGGGTTGTGGTCACCAAGGGTGCCCTGGGGTGGTCAGGAGGCCATGGGGACATGGAGGGGTTGTGGTCACCAAGGTCACCCCAGGACATTTGGAGGGCTTTGGGGACCTGGCAGGGTTGTGGTCACCAAGGGCACCCTGGGGTGATTGAGGGGCTGTGGGGACATGGTGGGTTGTGGCCACCAAAGGTGTCCTTTGGGGACATGGAGGGGTTGTGGTCACCAGGCCACCCTGGTGCTCGCCAGCCCTGGTATAAGTGGGACAGAGAGACATTCGGGGATCTTTGGGGACATGGAGGGGTTGTGGTCACCAGGCCACCCTGGTGCTCGCCAGCCCCGGTGAGAGGGGACAGAGGGGTGGTCAGGGGGGCTGTAGGGACCTGGCAGGGTTGTGGTCACCAGGGTCACCCTGGGCTGGTCAGGGGTCTGTGCAGATATGGAGGGGTTGTGGCCACCAAGGTCACCCCAGGACATTTGGAGGGCTTTGGGGTCCTGGCAGGGTTGTGGTCACCAAGGGCACCCTGGGGTGTTTGAGGGGCTGTGGGGACATGGAGGGGTTGTGGTCACCAGGCCACCCTGGTGCTCGCCAGCCCCGGTGAGAGGGGACAGAGGGGTGGTGAGGGGGGTTTTGGGGACATGGAGGGGTTGTGGTCACCAGGGTCACCCCGGGCTGGTCAGGGGGCTGTGGGGACATGGCAGGTTGTGGTCACCAAAGGTGTCCTGGGGTGGTCAGGGGGCCATGGGGACATGGAGAGGTTGTGGTCACCAAGGTCACCCCAGGACATTTGGAGGGCTTTGGGGTCCTGGCAGGGTTGTGGTCACCAAGGGCACCCTGGGGTGTTTGAGGGGCTGTGGGGACATGGCGGGTTGTGGCCACCAAAGGTGTCCTGGGGTGGTCAGGGAGTCCTGGGGACATGGCAGGTTGTGGTCACCAAGGTCACCTCAGTGCTCGCCAGCCCTGGTATAAGTGGGACAGAGGGACATTCGGGGATCTTTGGGGTCCTGGCAGGGTTGTGGTCACCAAAGCACCTTGGGGTGGTCAAGGGGCTGTGGGGACATGGAGGGGTTGTGGTCACCAGGGTCACCCCAGGGTGGTCAGGAGGTTTTGGGGACATGGCGGGTTGTGGTCACCAAGGGCACTCCGGAGTGGTCAGGGAGCTGTGGAGACATGGAGGGGTCATGGTCACCAACGGTGCCCTGGGGTGGTCAGGGGGCCATGGGGACATGGAGGGGTTGTGACCACCAAGGTCACCCCAGGGCATTTGGAGGGCTTTGGGGTCCTGGCAGGGTTGTGGTCACCAAGGTCACCTCAGTGCTCGCCAGCCCTGGTATAAGTGGGACAGAGGGACATTTGGGGATCTTTGGGGACATGGCAGGGTCGTGGTCACCAAGGGCAGTCCGGAGTGGTCACGGGGCTGTGGAGACATGGAAGGGTTGTGGTCACCAAGGTCACCCCGGGCTGGTCAGGGGGCCATGGGGACATGGAGGGTTGTGGTCACCAGGGTCACCCCAGGGTGGTCAGGAGGTTCAGGGGACATGGCAGGTTGTGGTCACCAAGGGCACCCCAGGGCATTTGGAGGGCTTTGGGGTCCTGGCAGGGCTGTGGTCACCAAGGTCACCCTGGGCTGGTCAGGGGTCTGTGCAGATATGGAGGGGTTGTGGTCACCAGGCCACCCTGGTGCTCGCCAGCCCCAGTGAGAGGGGACAGAGGGGTGGTGAGGGGGGCTGTAGGGACCTGGCAGGGTTGTGGTCACCAAGGACACTCCGGAGTGGTCAGGAGGTTTTGGGGACATGGAGGGGTTGTGGTCACCAAGGGTGCCCTGGGGTGGTCAGGGGGCCGTGGGGACGTGGGAGCTGCGGCCACCAAGGCCGCCCTGGTCCTTGCCAGCCCTGGTGAGGGCACGTGTGCTGAGGTGTCTGCACATGTGTCACTGTCCCTGTCACTGTCCCTGTGTGTGTCACTGTGTGTGTCACTGTCCCTGTGTGTGTCATTGTCACTGTGTGTGTCACTGTCACTGTCACTGTCCCTTGGTGTGTCACTGTCCCTGTGTGTGCCACTGTCCCTGTCACTGTCCCTGTGTGTGTCACTGTCACTGTCACTGTCACTGTGTGTGTGTCACTGTCCCTGTGTGTGTCACTGTCACTGTCACTGTCCCCGTGTGTGTCACTGTCCCTGTGTGTGTCACTGTCATGGTCACTGTCCCTTGGTGTGTCACTGTCCCTGTGTGTGCCACTGTCCCTGTCACTGTCCCTGTGTGTGTCACTGTCACTGTCACTGTCACTGTGTGTGTGTCACTGTCCCTGTGTGTGTCACTGTCACTGTCACTGTCACTGTCCCTGTGTGTGTCACTGTCCCTGTGTCACTGTCCCTGTGTGTGTCACTGTCACTGTCACTGTGTGTGTGTCACTGTCCCTGTGTGTGTCACTGTCACTGTCACTGTCACTGTCACTGTCACTGTCACTGTCACTGTGTGTGTGTCACTGTCCCTGTGTGTGTCACTGTCACTGTCACTGTCCCTGTGTGTGTCACTGTCCCTGTGTGTGCCACTGTCCCTGTCACTGTCCCTGTGTGTGTGTCACTGTCCCTGTGTGTGTCACTGTCACTGTCACTGTCACTGTCCCCGTGTGTGTCACTGTCCCTGTCACTGTCCCTGTGTGTGCCACTGTCCCCTGTGTGTGTCACTGTCCCTGTCACTGTCCCTGTGTGTGCCACTGTCCCCTGTGTGTGTCACTGTCCCTGTCACTGTCCCTGTGTGTGTCACTGTCCCTGTCACTGTCCCTGTGTGTGTCACTGTCCCCTGTGTGTGTGTCATTGTCCCCTGTGTGTGTGTCACTGTCCCTGTGTGTGTCACTGTCCCTGTGTGTGTCACTGTCACTGTCACTGTCACTGTCACTGTCCCTGTGTGTGTCACTGTCCCTTTGTGTGTCCCTGTCACTCTGTGTGTGTCACTGTCCCTTGGTTTGTCACTGTCCCTGTGTGTGTCACTGTGTGTGTCACTGTCCCTGTGTGTGTCACTGTCCCTGTGTGTGTCACTGTCCCCTGTGTGTGTGTCACTGTCCCTGTGTGTGTCACTGTGTGTGTCACTGTCCCTGTGTGTGCCACTGTCCCCTGTGTGTGTCACTGTCCCTGTGTGTGTCACTGTGTGTGTCACTGTCCCTGTGTGTGTGTCACTGTCCCCTGTGTGTGTCACTGTCACTGTGTGTGTGTCACTGTCCCCTGTGTGTGTCACTGTCACTGCGTGTCTCACTGTCCCTGTCACTGTCCCTGTCACTGTCACTGTCCCCTGTGTGTGTCACTGTCCCTGTGTGTGTCACTCTGTGTGTCACTGTTTCTGTGTGTATGTCCCCTGTGTGTGTCCCCATGTGTCCCCCCGTGTGTCCCCGCGTGTCCCCGTGTGTCCCCATGTGTGTCACAGCCCGGACACGCTGTCACTCCCTGGCTGCACCGGTGGCATCGGGGCTCCCTTAGGGGCTCCCGAGAGCACCCTTTGGGGTCCCTGCGGGGGCCTGGCTGATGGGTGCCCCCCTTTTGGGGTGCTCAGGACACGCCTTGGGGGGTTTGGGGGATCAGGGAACCCTCTTTGGGGTCCCTGTGGGATCAGGGAGCCGTTTTGGGGTCCCTGCAGGATCTGGGAGCCGTTTTGGGGTCCCTGTGGGATCAGGGAACCATTTTGGGGTCCTTGTGGGATCAGGGAGCCGTTTTGGGGTCCCTGCAGGATCTGGGAGCCGTTTTGGGGTCCCTGTGGGATCAGGGAGCCGTTTTGGGGTCCCTGTGGGATCAGGGAGCCGTTTTGGGGTCCCTGCGGCATCAGGGAGCCGTTTTGGCGTCCCTACAGGATCTGGGAGCCGTTTTGGGGTCCCTGTGGGATCAGGGAGCCGTTTTGGGGTCCCTGTGGGATCTGGGAGCCGTTTTGGGGTCCCTGTGGGATCTGGGAGCCATTTTGGGGTCCCTGCAGGATCAGGGAGCCGTTTTGGGGTGCTTTGAGTGCCCACCTGGGATCCTTGGGTTTCCCATCCCGGATTTTTGGGGTGCCCAGGGATCACAGATCCTATTTGGGATGTGCCTGGGCTGCTTTGGGAACACCTTTGGGATGTCTGGGGTGTCCACCTGACCGGGTGCCCACCTGGGGGGGACCTTGGGGTGTCCACCTGAGATCCTTGGACCTTCCATCCGTGGTTCCCGGGATCCCCAC